>NC_139579.1:7818956-7885956 GCF_946808225.1 Silurus aristotelis
GTGCATTATTGTTCGATCCATTGTGTTGGTCTTTCCTATGAGACACAGCTCCTGTTTTCCCTCTCCTGCACTTTTGTTTAAGTCTCTGCTGACTGCTTACAGCACACTTGCTTCAAGTAGTCCACCAATTAATTGCATGTCTGTGTGGAATGGACTGTCTTAAAGTAGGGATATCAAACCATTTTTAGCTAATTGCTTTGCGTAGCAGGTAGGGGGGCATCCATCCATCCATTTTCTCCCGCTTATCCGTAATTCGGGTCGCGGGGGCAGCAGTCTAAGCAGGCATACCCCACCTTCGACTGCTGCCCAATCCACACAGCACCGTCCCTTACGGTCCCTCCTGCAGGTGGTGAGCCCACGGGAAGGCGGCCCCACGTCACTCCGACGTCACGGACCTTAATATTTCCCTCGTAAGGGACCCCCGGAGCATAGAGGGTTAAGGGCCTTGCTCAAGGGCCCAAGAGTGGCAGCCTGGCGATACCGGGGCTCGAACCCCAGACCTTCCGATCGGCAACCCAGCGCCTTAACCGCTGGAGCCACCACTCCCCAGGTAGGGGGGCAAATCACTAAATTTTTTCAGGACAGAGTGTACTTCAGAACCAAGGTTGGGGACATCTTCTTTGTAGTTGTTAGGCATGAGGAAATGATAGCCAAGGGTTTCTCTTGTGCAACCTAGATAATTTTTTTCTGCCTCTGTTCTAGAGTGTTTTGTGTGTTCTCCTTTTACGACACACAGAATTCATGAAGAACTTGAAATACTTCTACCAATTGTTTCAATCATTTGTTAAGACACTGCTCAACAAGTAACCAAAGGCTACAGCTGACACACTGGTAGCAGGCCTCAGCTTGCAGGGTGGAAATCGCAGAGCTTTATTTAGCCAAAGCCATCGTTAGCTTGGCCTTGGCAGCAAGTGAGCGACAAAATAAACTGAAATGTAAATTTCTGACTCATCTTTTTGTTAAATTATAGATGGTGCCTAAGATCGTTAGGCCCAGCAGAAGGCTTTCCTCGTTAGTATAGTGGACAGTATCTCCGCCTGTCACGCGGAAGACCGGGGTTAGATTCCCCGACGGGGAGGTGTTTTTTGTTTCCATTCTGCTTGAACGTGCCATAACTCGATGTGCATTATTGTTCGATCCATTGTGTTGGTCTTTCCTATGAGACACAGCTCCTGTTTTCCCTCTCCTGCACTTTTGTTTAAGTCTCTGCTGACTGCTTACAGCACACTTGCTTCAAGTAGTCCACCAATTAATTGCATGTCTGTGTGGAATGGACTGTCTTAAAGTAGGGATATCAAACCATTTTTAGCTAATTGCTTTGCGTAGCAGGTAGGGGGGCAAATCACTAAATTTTTTCAGGACAGAGTGTACTTTAGAACCAAGGTTGGGGACATCTTCTTTGTAGTTGTTAGGCATGAGGAAATGATAGCCAAGGGTTTCTCTTGTGCAACCTAGATGATTTTTTTCTACCTCTGTTCTAGAGTGTTTTGTGTGTTCTCCTTTTACGACACACAGAATTCATGAAGAACTTGAAATACTTCTACCAATTGTTTGAATCATTTGTTAAGACACTGCTCAACAAGTAACCAAAGGCTACAGCTGACACACTGGTAGCAGGCCTCAGCTTGCAGGGTGGAAATCGCAGAGCATTATTTAGCCAAAGCCATCGTTAGCTTGGCTTTGGCAGCAAGTGAGCGGCAAAATAATCTGAAATGTAAATTTCTGACTCATCTTTTTGTTAAATTATAGATGGTGCCTAAGATCTTTAGGCCCAGCAGAAGGCTTTCCTCGTTAGTATAGTGGACAGTATCTCCGCCTGTTCGATTCCCCGACGGGGAGGTGTTTTTTGTTTCCATTCTGCTTGAACGTGCCATAACTCGATGTGCATTATTGTTCGATCCATTGTGTTGGTCTTTCCTATGAGACACAGCTCCTGTTTTCCCTCTCCTGCACTTTTGTTTAAGTCTCTGCTGACTGCTTACAGCACACTTGCTTCAAGTAGTCCACCAATTAATTGCATGTCTGTGTGGAATGGACTGTCTTAAAGTAGGGATATCAAACCATTTTTAGCTAATTGCTTTGCGTAGCAGGTAGGGGGGCATCCATCCATCCATCCATCCATTTTCTCCCGCTTATCCGTAATTCGGGTCGCGGGGGCAGCAGTCTAAGCAGGCATACCCCACCTTCGACTGCTGCCCAATCCACACAGCACCGTCCCTTACGGTCCCTCCTGCAGGTGGTGAGCCCACGGGAAGGCGGCCCCACGTCACTCCGACGTCACGGACCTTAATATTTCCCTCGTAAGGGACCCCCGGAGCATAGAGGGTTAAGGGCCTTGCTCAAGGGCCCAAGAGTGGCAGCCTGGCGATACCGGGGCTCGAACCCCAGACCTTCCGATCGGCAACCCAGCGCCTTAACCGCTGGAGCCACCACTCCCCAGGTAGGGGGGCAAATCACTAAATTTTTTCAGGACAGAGTGTACTTCAGAACCAAGGTTGGGGACATCTTCTTTGTAGTTGTTAGGCATGAGGAAATGATAGCCAAGGGTTTCTCTTGTGCAACCTAGATTATTTTTTTCTGCCTCTGTTCTAGAGTGTTTTGTGTGTTCTCCTTTTACGACACACAGAATTCATGAAGAACTTGAAATACTTCTACCAATTGTTTCAATCATTTGTTAAGACACTGCTCAACAAGTAACCAAAGGCTACAGCTGACACACTGGTAGCAGGCCTCAGCTTGCAGGGTGGAAATCGCAGAGCTTTATTTAGCCAAAGCCATCGTTAGCTTGGCCTTGGCAGCAAGTGAGCGGCAAAATAATCTGAAATGTAAATTTCTGACTCATCTTTTTGTTAAATTATAGATGGTGCCTAAGATCTTTAGGCCCAGCAGAAGGCTTTCCTCGTTAGTATAGTGGACAGTATCTCCGCCTGTCACGCGGAAGACCGGGGTTCGATTCCCTGACGGGGAGGTGTTTTTTGTTTCCATTCTGCTTGAACGTGCCATAACTCGATGTGCATTATTGTTCGATCCATTGTGTTGGTCTTTCCTATGAGACACAGCTCCTGTTTTCCCTCTCCTGCACTTTTGTTTAAGTCTCTGCTGACTGCTTACAGCACACTTGCTTCAAGTAGTCCACCAATTAATTGCATGTCTGTGTGGAATGGACTGTCTTAAAGTAGGGATATCAAACCATTTTTAGCTAATTGCTTTGCGTAGCAGGTAGGGGGGCAAATCACTAAATTTTTTCAGGACAGAGTGTACTTCAGAACCAAGGTTGGGGACATCTTCTTTGTAGTTGTTAGGCATGAGGAAATGATAGCCAAGGGTTTCTCTTGTGCAACCTAGATCATTTTTTTCTGCCTCTGTTCTAGAGTGTTTTGTGTGTTCTCCTTTTACGACACACAGAATTCATGAAGAACTTGAAATACTTCTACCAATTGTTTGAATCATTTGTTAAGACACTGCTCAACAAGTAACCAAAGGCTACAGCTGACACACTGGTAGCAGGCCTCAGCTTTCAGGGTGGAAATCGCAGAGCATTATTTAGCTAAAGCCATCGTTAGCTTGGCCTTGGCAGCAAGTGAGCGGTAAAATAATCTGAAATGTAAATTTCTGACTCATCTTTTTGTTAAATTATAGATGGTGCCTAAGATCTTTAGGCCCAGCAGAAGGCTTTCCTCGTTAGTATAGTGGACAGTATCGCCGCCTGTCACGCGGAAGACCGGGGTTCGATTCCCTGACTGGGAGGTGTTTTTTGTTTCCATTCTGCTTGAACGTGCCATAACTCGATGTGCATTATTGTTCGATCCATTGTGTTGGTCTTTCCTATGAGACACAGCTCCTGTTTTCCCTCTCCTGCACTTTTGTTTAAGTCTCTGCTGACTGCTTACAGCACACTTGCTTCAAGTAGTCCACCAATTAATTGCATGTCTGTGTGGAATGGACTGTCTTAAAGTAGGGATATCAAACCATTTTTAGCTAATTGCTTTGCGTAGCAGGTAGGGGGGCAAATCACTAAATTTTTTCAGGACAGAGTGTACTTTAGAACCAAGGTTGGGGACATCTTCTTTGTAATTGTTAGGCATGAGGAAATGATAGCCAAGGGTTTCTCTTGTGCAACCTAGATCATTTTTTTCTACCTCTGTTCTAGAGTGTTTTGTGTGTTCTCCTTTTACGACACACAGAATTCATGAAGAACTTGAAATACTTCTACCAATTGTTTGAATCATTTGTTAAGACACTGCTCAACAAGTAACCAAAGGCTACAGCTGACATACTGGTAGCAGGCCTCAGCTTGCAGGGTGGAAATCGCAGAGCATTATTTAGCCAAAGCCATCGTTAGCTTGGCCTTGGCAGCAAGTGAGCGGCAAAATAATCTGAAATGTAAATTTCTGACTCATCTTTTTGTTAAATTATAGATGGTGCCTAAGATCTTTAGGCCCAGCAGAAGGCTTTCCTCGTTAGTATAGTGGACAGTATCTCCGCCTGTCACGCGGAAGACCGGGGTTCGATTCCCTGACGGGGAGGTGTTTTTTGTTTCCATTCTGCTTGAACGTGCCATAACTCGATGTGCATTATTGTTCGATCCATTGTGTTGGTCTTTCCTATGAGACACAGCTCCTGTTTTCCCTCTCCTGCACTTTTGTTTAAGTCTCTGCTGACTGCTTACAGCACACTTGCTTCAAGTAGTCCACCAATTAATTGCATGTCTGTGTGGAATGGACTGTCTTAAAGTAGGGATATCAAACCATTTTTAGCTAATTGCTTTGCGTAGCAGGTAGGGGGGCAAATCACTAAATTTTTTCAGGACAGAGTGTACTTTAGAACCAAGGTTGGGGACATCTTCTTTGTAGTTGTTAGGCATGAGGAAATGATAGCCAAGGGTTTCTCTTGTGCAACCTAGATCATTTTTTTCTGCCTCTGTTCTAGAGTGTTTTGTGTGTTCTCCTTTTACGACACACAGAATTCATGAAGAACTTGAAATACTTCTACCAATTGTTTGAATCATTTGTTAAGACACTGCTCAACAAGTAACCAAAGGCTACAGCTGACACACTGGTAGCAGGCCTCAGCTTGCAGGGTGGAAATCGCAGAGCATTATTTAGCCAAAGCCATCGTTAGCTTGGCCTTGGCAGCAAGTGAGCGGCAAAATAATCTGAAATGTAAATTTCTGACTCATCTTTTTGTTAAATTATAGATGGTGCCTAAGATCTTTAGGCCCAGCAGAAGGCTTTCCTCGTTAGTATAGTGGACAGTATCTCCGCCTGTCACGCGGAAGACCGGGGTTCGATTCCCTGACGGGGAGGTGTTTTTTGTTTCCATTCTGCTTGAACGTGCCATAACTCGATGTGCATTATTGTTCGATCCATTGTGTTGGTCTTTCCTATGAGACACAGCTCCTGTTTTCCCTCTCCTGCACTTTTGTTTAAGTCTCTGCTGACTGCTTACAGCACACTTGCTTCAAGTAGTCCACCAATTAATTGCATGTCTGTGTGGAATGGACTGTCTTAAAGTAGGGATATCAAACCATTTTTAGCTAATTGCTTTGCGTAGCAGGTAGGGGGGCAAATCACTAAATTTTTTCAGGACAGAGTGTACTTCAGAACCAAGGTTGGGGACATCTTCTTTGTAGTTGTTAGGCATGAGGAAATTATAGCCAAGGGTTTCTCTTGTGCAACCTAGATCATTTTTTTCTGCCTCTGTTCTAGAGTGTTTTGTGTGTTCTCCTTTTACGACACACAGAATTCATGAAGAACTTGAAATACTTCTACCAATTGTTTGAATCATTTGTTAAGACACTGCTCAACAAGTAACCAAAGGCTACAGCTGACACACTGGTAGCAGGCCTCAGCTTGCAGGGTGGAAATCGCAGAGCATTATTTAGCTAAAGCCATCGTTAGCTTGGCCTTGGCAGCAAGTGAGCGGTAAAATAATCTGAAATGTAAATTTCTGACTCATCTTTTTGTTAAATTATAGATGGTGCCTAAGATCTTTAGGCCCAGCAGAAGGCTTTCCTCATTAGTATAGTGGACAGTATCGCCGCCTGTCACGCGGAAGACCGGGGTTCGATTCCCCGACTGGGAGGTGTTTTTTGTTTCCATTCTGCTTGAACGTGCCATAACTCGATGTGCATTATTGTTCGATCCATTGTGTTGGTCTTTCCTATGAGACACAGCTCCTGTTTTCCCTCTCCTGCACTTTTGTTTAAGTCTCTGCTGACTGCTTACAGCACACTTGCTTCAAGTAGTCCACCAATTAATTGCATGTCTGTGGAATGGACTGTCTTAAAGTAAGGATATCAAACCATTTTTAGCTAATTGCTTTGCGTAGCAGGTAGGGGGGCAAATCACTAAATTTTTTCAGGACAGAGTGTACTTCAGAACCAAGGTTGGGGACATCTTCTTTGTAGTTGTTAGGCATGAGGAAATGATAGCCAAGGGTTTCTCTTGTGCAACCTAGATAATTTTTTTCTGCCTCTGTTCTAGAGTGTTTTGTGTGTTCTCCTTTTACGACACACAGAATTCATGAAGAACTTGAAATACTTCTACCAATTGTTTCAATCATTTGTTAAGACACTGCTCAACAAGTAACCAAAGGCTACAGCTGACACACTGGTAGCAGGCCTCAGCTTGCAGGGTGGAAATCGCAGAGCTTTATTTAGCCAAAGCCATCGTTAGCTTGGCCTTGGCAGCAAGTGAGCGACAAAATAAACTGAAATGTAAATTTCTGACTCATCTTTTTGTTAAATTATAGATGGTGCCTAAGATCGTTAGGCCCAGCAGAAGGCTTTCCTCGTTAGTATAGTGGACAGTATCTCCGCCTGTCACGCGGAAGACCGGGGTTAGATTCCCCGACGGGGAGGTGTTTTTTGTTTCCATTCTGCTTGAACGTGCCATAACTCGATGTGCATTATTGTTCGATCCATTGTGTTGGTCTTTCCTATGAGACACAGCTCCTGTTTTCCCTCTCCTGCACTTTTGTTTAAGTCTCTGCTGACTGCTTACAGCACACTTGCTTCAAGTAGTCCACCAATTAATTGCATGTCTGTGTGGAATGGACTGTCTTAAAGTAGGGATATCAAACCATTTTTAGCTAATTGCTTTGCGTAGCAGGTAGGGGGGCAAATCACTAAATTTTTTCAGGACAGAGTGTACTTTAGAACCAAGGTTGGGGACATCTTCTTTGTAGTTGTTAGGCATGAGGAAATGATAGCCAAGGGTTTCTCTTGTGCAACCTAGATGATTTTTTTCTACCTCTGTTCTAGAGTGTTTTGTGTGTTCTCCTTTTACGACACACAGAATTCATGAAGAACTTGAAATACTTCTACCAATTGTTTGAATCATTTGTTAAGACACTGCTCAACAAGTAACCAAAGGCTACAGCTGACACACTGGTAGCAGGCCTCAGCTTGCAGGGTGGAAATCGCAGAGCATTATTTAGCCAAAGCCATCGTTAGCTTGGCTTTGGCAGCAAGTGAGCGGCAAAATAATCTGAAATGTAAATTTCTGACTCATCTTTTTGTTAAATTATAGATGGTGCCTAAGATCTTTAGGCCCAGCAGAAGGCTTTCCTCGTTAGTATAGTGGACAGTATCTCCGCCTGTTCGATTCCCCGACGGGGAGGTGTTTTTTGTTTCCATTCTGCTTGAACGTGCCATAACTCGATGTGCATTATTGTTCGATCCATTGTGTTGGTCTTTCCTATGAGACACAGCTCCTGTTTTCCCTCTCCTGCACTTTTGTTTAAGTCTCTGCTGACTGCTTACAGCACACTTGCTTCAAGTAGTCCACCAATTAATTGCATGTCTGTGTGGAATGGACTGTCTTAAAGTAGGGATATCAAACCATTTTTAGCTAATTGCTTTGCGTAGCAGGTAGGGGGGCATCCATCCATCCATCCATCCATTTTCTCCCGCTTATCCGTAATTCGGGTCGCGGGGGCAGCAGTCTAAGCAGGCATACCCCACCTTCGACTGCTGCCCAATCCACACAGCACCGTCCCTTACGGTCCCTCCTGCAGGTGGTGAGCCCACGGGAAGGCGGCCCCACGTCACTCCGACGTCACGGACCTTAATATTTCCCTCGTAAGGGACCCCCGGAGCATAGAGGGTTAAGGGCCTTGCTCAAGGGCCCAAGAGTGGCAGCCTGGCGATACCGGGGCTCGAACCCCAGACCTTCCGATCGGCAACCCAGCGCCTTAACCGCTGGAGCCACCACTCCCCAGGTAGGGGGGCAAATCACTAAATTTTTTCAGGACAGAGTGTACTTCAGAACCAAGGTTGGGGACATCTTCTTTGTAGTTGTTAGGCATGAGGAAATGATAGCCAAGGGTTTCTCTTGTGCAACCTAGATTATTTTTTTCTGCCTCTGTTCTAGAGTGTTTTGTGTGTTCTCCTTTTACGACACACAGAATTCATGAAGAACTTGAAATACTTCTACCAATTGTTTGAATCATTTGTTAAGACACTACTCAACAAGTAACCAAAGGCTACAGCTGACACACTGGTAGCAGGCCTCAGCTTGCAGGGTGGAAATCGCAGAGCTTTATTTAGCCAAAGCCATCGTTAGCTTGGCCTTGGCAGCAAGTGAGCGGCAAAATAATCTGAAATGTAAATTTCTGACTCATCTTTTTGTTAAATTATAGATGGTGCCTAAGATCTTTAGGCCCAGCAGAAGGCTTTCCTCGTTAGTATAGTGGACAGTATCTCCGCCTGTCACGCGGAAGACCGGGGTTCGATTCCCTGACGGGGAGGTGTTTTTTGTTTCCATTCTGCTTGAACGTGCCATAACTCGATGTGCATTATTGTTCGATCCATTGTGTTGGTCTTTCCTATGAGACACAGCTCCTGTTTTCCCTCTCCTGCACTTTTGTTTAAGTCTCTGCTGACTGCTTACAGCACACTTGCTTCAAGTAGTCCACCAATTAATTGCATGTCTGTGTGGAATGGACTGTCTTAAAGTAGGGATATCAAACCATTTTTAGCTAATTGCTTTGCGTAGCAGGTAGGGGGGCAAATCACTAAATTTTTTCAGGACAGAGTGTACTTCAGAACCAAGGTTGGGGACATCTTCTTTGTAGTTGTTAGGCATGAGGAAATGATAGCCAAGGGTTTCTCTTGTGCAACCTAGATCATTTTTTTCTGCCTCTGTTCTAGAGTGTTTTGTGTGTTCTCCTTTTACGACACACAGAATTCATGAAGAACTTGAAATACTTCTACCAATTGTTTGAATCATTTGTTAAGACACTGCTCAACAAGTAACCAAAGGCTACAGCTGACACACTGGTAGCAGGCCTCAGCTTTCAGGGTGGAAATCGCAGAGCATTATTTAGCTAAAGCCATCGTTAGCTTGGCCTTGGCAGCAAGTGAGCGGTAAAATAATCTGAAATGTAAATTTCTGACTCATCTTTTTGTTAAATTATAGATGGTGCCTAAGATCTTTAGGCCCAGCAGAAGGCTTTCCTCGTTAGTATAGTGGACAGTATCGCCGCCTGTCACGCGGAAGACCGGGGTTCGATTCCCTGACTGGGAGGTGTTTTTTGTTTCCATTCTGCTTGAACGTGCCATAACTCGATGTGCATTATTGTTCGATCCATTGTGTTGGTCTTTCCTATGAGACACAGCTCCTGTTTTCCCTCTCCTGCACTTTTGTTTAAGTCTCTGCTGACTGCTTACAGCACACTTGCTTCAAGTAGTCCACCAATTAATTGCATGTCTGTGTGGAATGGACTGTCTTAAAGTAGGGATATCAAACCATTTTTAGCTAATTGCTTTGCGTAGCAGGTAGGGGGGCAAATCACTAAATTTTTTCAGGACAGAGTGTACTTTAGAACCAAGGTTGGGGACATCTTCTTTGTAATTGTTAGGCATGAGGAAATGATAGCCAAGGGTTTCTCTTGTGCAACCTAGATCATTTTTTTCTACCTCTGTTCTAGAGTGTTTTGTGTGTTCTCCTTTTACGACACACAGAATTCATGAAGAACTTGAAATACTTCTACCAATTGTTTGAATCATTTGTTAAGACACTGCTCAACAAGTAACCAAAGGCTACAGCTGACATACTGGTAGCAGGCCTCAGCTTGCAGGGTGGAAATCGCAGAGCATTATTTAGCCAAAGCCATCGTTAGCTTGGCCTTGGCAGCAAGTGAGCGGCAAAATAATCTGAAATGTAAATTTCTGACTCATCTTTTTGTTAAATTATAGATGGTGCCTAAGATCTTTAGGCCCAGCAGAAGGCTTTCCTCGTTAGTATAGTGGACGGTATCTCCGCCTGTCACGCGGAAGACCGGGGTTCGATTCCCCGACGGGGAGGTGTTTTTTGTTTCCATTCTGCTTGAACGTGCCATAACTCGATGTGCATTATTGTTCGATCCATTGTGTTGGTCTTTCCTATGAGACACAGCTCCTGTTTTCCCTCTCCTGCACTTTTGTTTAAGTCTCTGCTGACTGCTTACAGCACACTTGCTTCAAGTAGTCCACCAATTAATTGCATGTCTGTGTGGAATGGACTGTCTTAAAGTAGGGATATCAAACCATTTTTAGCTAATTGCTTTGCGTAGCAGGTAGGGGGGCAAATCACTAAATTTTTTCAGGACAGAGTGTACTTTAAAACCAAGGTTGGGGACATCTTCTTTGTAGTTGTTAGGCATGAGGAAATGATAGCCAAGGGTTTCTCTTGTGCAACCTAGATCATTTTTTTCTGCCTCTGTTCTAGAGTGTTTTGTGTGTTCTCCTTTTACGACACACAGAATTCATGAAGAACTTGAAATACTTCTACCAATTGTTTGAATCATTTGTTAAGACACTGCTCAACAAGTAACCAAAGGCTACAGCTGACACACTGGTAGCAGGCCTCAGCTTGCAGGGTGGAAATCGCAGAGCATTATTTAGCCAAAGCCATCGTTAGCTTGGCCTTGGCAGCAAGTGAGCGGCAAAATAATCTGAAATGTAAATTTCTGACTCATCTTTTTGTTAAATTATAGATGGTGCCTAAGATCTTTAGGCCCAGCAGAAGGCTTTCCTCGTTAGTATAGTGGACAGTATCTCCGCCTGTCACGCGGAAGACTGGGGTTCGATTCCCTGACGGGGAGGTGTTTTTTGTTTCCATTCTGCTTGAACGTGCCATAACTCGATGTGCATTATTGTTCGATCCATTGTGTTGGTCTTTCCTATGAGACACAGCTCCTGTTTTCCCTGTCCTGCACTTTTGTTTAAGTCTCTGCTGACTGCTTACAGCACACTTGCTTCAAGTAGTCCACCAATTAATTGCATGTCTGTGTGGAATGGACTGTCTTAAAGTAGGGATATCAAACCATTTTTAGCTAATTGCTTTGCGTAGCAGGTAGGGGGGCAAATCACTAAATTTTTTCAGGACAGAGTGTACTTCAGAACCAAGGTTGGGGACATCTTCTTTGTAGTTGTTAGGCATGAGGAAATGATAGCCAAGGGTTTCTCTTGTGCAACCTAGATCATTTTTTTCTGCCTCTGTTCTAGAGTGTTTTGTGTGTTCTCCTTTTACGACACACAGAATTAATGAAGAACTTGAAATACTTCTACCAATTGTTTGAATCATTTGTTAAGACACTGCTCAACAAGTAACCAAAGGCTACCGCTGACACACTGGTAGCAGGCCTCAGCTTGCAGGGTGGAAATCGCAGAGCTTTATTTAGCCAAAGCCATCGTTAGCTTGGCCTTGGCAGCAAGTGAGCGACAAAATAAACTGAAATGTAAATTTCTGACTCATCTTTTTGTTAAATTATAGATGGTGCCTAAGATCGTTAGGCCCAGCAGAAGGCTTTCCTCGTTAGTATAGTGTACAGTATCTCCGCCTGTCACGCGGAAGACCGGGGTTCGATTCCCCGACGGGGAGGTGTTTTTTGTTTCCATTCTGCTTGAACGTGCCATAACTCGATGTGCATTATTGTTCGATCCATTGTGTTGGTCTTTCCTATGAGACACAGCTCCTGTTTTCCCTCTCCTGCACTTTTGTTTAAGTCTCTGCTGACTGCTTACAGCACACTTGCTTCAAGTAGTCCACCAATTAATTGCATGTCTGTGTGGAATGGACTGTCTTAAAGTAGGGATATCAAACCATTTTTAGCTAATTGCTTTGCATAGCAGGTAGGGGGGCAAATCACTAAATTTTTTCAGGACAGAGTGTACTTTAGAACCAAGGTTGGGGACATCTTCTTTGTAATTGTTAGGCATGAGGAAATGATAGCCAAGGGTTTCTCTTGTGCAACCTAGATCATTTTTTTCTACCTCTGTTCTAGAGTGTTTTGTGTGTTCTCCTTTTACGACACACAGAATTCATGAAGAACTTGAAATACTTCTACCAATTGTTTGAATCATTTGTTAAGACACTGCTCAACAAGTAACCAAAGGCTACAGCTGACACACTGGTAGCAGGCCTCAGCTTGCAGGGTGGAAATCGCAGAGCATTATTTAGCCAAAGCCATCGTTAGCTTGGCCTTGGCAGCAAGTGAGCGGCAAAATAATCTGAAATGTAAATTTCTGACTCATCTTTTTGTTAAATTATAGATGGTGCCTAAGATCTTTAGGCCCAGCAGAAGGCTTTCCTCGTTAGTATAGTGGACAGTATCTCCGCCTGTCACGCGGAAGACCGGGGTTCGATTCCCCGACGGGGAGGTGTTTTTTGTTTCCATTCTGCTTGAACGTGCCATAACTCGATGTGCATTATTGTTCGATCCATTGTGTTGGTCTTTCCTATGAGACACAGCTCCTGTTTTCCCTCTCCTGCACTTTTGTTTAAGTCTCTGCTGACTGCTTACAGCACACTTGCTTCAAGTAGTCCACCAATTAATTGCATGTCTGTGTGGAATGGACTGTCTTAAAGTAGGGATATCAAACCATTTTTAGCTAATTGCTTTGCGTAGCAGGTAGGGGGGCAAATCACTAAATTTTTTCAGGACAGAGTGTACTTTAGAACCAAGGTTGGGGACATCTTCTTTGTAGTTGTTAGGCATGAGGAAATCATAGCCAAGGGTTTCTCTTGTGCAACCTAGATCATTTTTTTCTGCCTCTGTTCTAGAGTGTTTTGTGTGTTCTCCTTTTACGACACACAGAATTCATGAAGAACTTGAAATACTTCTACCAATTGTTTGAATCATTTGTTAAGACACTGCTCAACAAGTAACCAAAGGCTACAGCTGACACACTGGTAGCAGGCCTCAGCTTGCAGGGTGGAAATCGCAGAGCATTATTTAGCCAAAGCCATCGTTAGCTTGGCCTTGGCAGCAAGTGAGCGGCAAAATAATCTGAAATGTAAATTTCTGACTCATCTTTTTGTTAAATTATAGATGGTGCCTAAGATCTTTAGGCCCAGCAGAAGGCTTTCCTCGTTAGTATAGTGGACAGTATCTCCGCCTGTCACGCGGAAGACTGGGGTTCGATTCCCTGACGGGGAGGTGTTTTTTGTTTCCATTCTGCTTGAACGTGCCATAACTCGATGTGCATTATTGTTCGATCCATTGTGTTGGTCTTTCCTATGAGACACAGCTCCTGTTTTCCCTCTCCTGCACTTTTGTTTAAGTCTCTGCTGACTGCTTACAGCACACTTGCTTCAAGTAGTCCACCAATTAATTGCATGTCTGTGTGGAATGGACTGTCCTAAAGTAAGGATATCAAACCATTTTTAGCTAATTGCTTTGCGTAGCAGGTGGGGGGGCAAATCACTAAATTTTTTCAGGACAGAGTGTACTTCAGAACCAAGGTTGGGGACATCTTCTTTGTAGTTGTTAGGCATGAGGAAATGATAGCCAAGGGTTTCTCTTGTGCAACCTAGATTATTTTTTTCTGCCTCTGTTCTAGAGTGTTTTGTGTGTTCTCCTTTTACGACACACAGAATTCATGAAGAACTTGAAATACTTCTACCAATTGTTTGAATCATTTGTTAAGACACTGCTCAACAAGTAACCAAAGGCTACAGCTGACACACTGGTAGCAGGCCTCAGCTTGCAGGGTGGAAATCGCAGAGCTTTATTTAGCCAAAGCCATCGTTAGCTTGGCCTTGGCAGCAAGTGAGCGACAAAATAAACTGAAATGTAAATTTCTGACTCATCTTTTTGTTAAATTATAGATGGTGCCTAAGATCTTTAGGCCCAGCAGAAGGCTTTCCTCGTTAGTATAGTGGACAGTATCTCCGCCTGTCACGCGGAAGACCGGGGGTTCGATTCCCCGACGGGGAGGTGTTTTTTGTTTCCATTCTGCTTGAACGTGCCATAACTCGATGTGCATTATTGTTCGATCCATTGTGTTGGTCTTTCCTATGAGACACAGCTCCTGTTTTCCCTCTCCTGCACTTTTGTTTAAGTCTCTGCTGACTGCTTACAGCACACTTGCTTCAAGTAGTCCACCAATTAATTGCATGTCTGTGTGGAATGGACTGTCTTAAAGTAGGGATATCAAACCATTTTTAGCTAATTGCTTTGCGTAGCAGGTAGGGGGGCAAATCACTAAATTTTTTCAGGACAGAGTGTACTTTAGAACCAAGGTTGGGGACATCTTCTTTGTAGTTGTTAGGCATGAGGAAATCATAGCCAAGGGTTTCTCTTGTGCAACCTAGATCATTTTTTTCTGCCTCTGTTCTAGAGTGTTTTGTGTGTTCTCCTTTTACGACACACAGAATTCATGAAGAACTTGAAATACTTCTACCAATTGTTTGAATCATTTGTTAAGACACTGCTCAACAAGTAACCAAAGGCTACAGCTGACACACTGGTAGCAGGCCTCAGCTTGCAGGGTGGAAATCGCAGAGCATTATTTAGCCAAAGCCATCGTTAGCTTGGCCTTGGCAGCAAGTGAGCGGCAAAATAATCTGAAATGTAAATTTCTGACTCATCTTTTTGTTAAATTATAGATGGTGCCTAAGATCTTTAGGCCCAGCAGAAGGCTTTCCTCGTTAGTATAGTGGACAGTATCTCCGCCTGTCACGCGGAAGACCGGGGTTCGATTCCCTGACGGGGAGGTGTTTTTTGTTTCCATTCTGCTTGAACGTGCCATAACTCGATGTGCATTATTGTTCGATCCATTGTGTTGGTCTTTCCTATGAGACACAGCTCCTGTTTTCCCTCTCCTGCACTTTTGTTTAAGTCTCTGCTGACTGCTTACAGCACACTTGCTTCAAGTAGTCCACCAATTAATTGCATGTTTATGGAATGGACTGTCTTAAAGTAAGGATATCAAACCATTTTTAGCTAATTGCTTTGCGTAGCAGGTAGGGGGGCAAATCACTAAATTTTTTCAGGACAGAGTGTACTTCAGAACCAAGGTTGGGGACATCTTCTTTGTAGTTGTTAGGCATGAGGAAATGATAGCCAAGGGTTTCTCTTGTGCAACCTAGATAATTTTTTTCTGCCTCTGTTCTAGAGTGTTTTGTGTGTTCTCCTTTTACGACACACAGAATTCATGAAGAACTTGAAATACTTCTACCAATTGTTTCAATCATTTGTTAAGACACTGCTCAACAAGTAACCAAAGGCTACAGCTGACACACTGGTAGCAGGCCTCAGCTTGCAGGGTGGAAATCGCAGAGCTTTATTTAGCCAAAGCCATCGTTAGCTTGGCCTTGGCAGCAAGTGAGCGGCAAAATAATCTGAAATGTAAATTTCTGACTCATCTTTTTGTTAAATTATAGATGGTGCCTAAGATCTTTAGGCCCAGCAGAAGGCTTTCCTCGTTAGTATAGTGGACAGTATCTCCGCCTGTCACGCGGAAGACTGGGGTTCGATTCCCTGACGGGGAGGTGTTTTTTGTTTCCATTCTGCTTGAACGTGCCATAACTCGATGTGCATTATTGTTCGATCCATTGTGTTGGTCTTTCCTATGAGACACAGCTCCTGTTTTCCCTCTCCTGCACTTTTGTTTAAGTCTCTGCTGACTGCTTACAGCACACTTGCTTCAAGTAGTCCACCAATTAATTGCATGTCTGTGTGGAATGGACTGTCCTAAAGTAAGGATATCAAACCATTTTTAGCTAATTGCTTTGCGTAGCAGGTGGGGGGGCAAATCACTAAATTTTTTCAGGACAGAGTGTACTTCAGAACCAAGGTTGGGGACATCTTCTTTGTAGTTGTTAGGCATGAGGAAATGATAGCCAAGGGTTTCTCTTGTGCAACCTAGATTATTTTTTTCTGCCTCTGTTCTAGAGTGTTTTGTGTGTTCTCCTTTTACGACACACAGAATTCATGAAGAACTTGAAATACTTCTACCAATTGTTTGAATCATTTGTTAAGACACTGCTCAACAAGTAACCAAAGGCTACAGCTGACACACTGGTAGCAGGCCTCAGCTTGCAGGGTGGAAATCGCAGAGCTTTATTTAGCCAAAGCCATCGTTAGCTTGGCCTTGGCAGCAAGTGAGCGACAAAATAAACTGAAATGTAAATTTCTGACTCATCTTTTTGTTAAATTATAGATGGTGCCTAAGATCTTTAGGCCCAGCAGAAGGCTTTCCTCGTTAGTATAGTGGACAGTATCTCCGCCTGTCACGCGGAAGACCGGGGGTTCGATTCCCCGACGGGGAGGTGTTTTTTGTTTCCATTCTGCTTGAACGTGCCATAACTCGATGTGCATTATTGTTCGATCCATTGTGTTGGTCTTTCCTATGAGACACAGCTCCTGTTTTCCCTCTCCTGCACTTTTGTTTAAGTCTCTGCTGACTGCTTACAGCACACTTGCTTCAAGTAGTCCACCAATTAATTGCATGTCTGTGTGGAATGGACTGTCTTAAAGTAGGGATATCAAACCATTTTTAGCTAATTGCTTTGCGTAGCAGGTAGGGGGGCAAATCACTAAATTTTTTCAGGACAGAGTGTACTTTAGAACCAAGGTTGGGGACATCTTCTTTGTAGTTGTTAGGCATGAGGAAATCATAGCCAAGGGTTTCTCTTGTGCAACCTAGATCATTTTTTTCTGCCTCTGTTCTAGAGTGTTTTGTGTGTTCTCCTTTTACGACACACAGAATTCATGAAGAACTTGAAATACTTCTACCAATTGTTTGAATCATTTGTTAAGACACTGCTCAACAAGTAACCAAAGGCTACAGCTGACACACTGGTAGCAGGCCTCAGCTTGCAGGGTGGAAATCGCAGAGCATTATTTAGCCAAAGCCATCGTTAGCTTGGCCTTGGCAGCAAGTGAGCGGCAAAATAATCTGAAATGTAAATTTCTGACTCATCTTTTTGTTAAATTATAGATGGTGCCTAAGATCTTTAGGCCCAGCAGAAGGCTTTCCTCGTTAGTATAGTGGACAGTATCTCCGCCTGTCACGCGGAAGACCGGGGTTCGATTCCCTGACGGGGAGGTGTTTTTTGTTTCCATTCTGCTTGAACGTGCCATAACTCGATGTGCATTATTGTTCGATCCATTGTGTTGGTCTTTCCTATGAGACACAGCTCCTGTTTTCCCTCTCCTGCACTTTTGTTTAAGTCTCTGCTGACTGCTTACAGCACACTTGCTTCAAGTAGTCCACCAATTAATTGCATGTTTATGGAATGGACTGTCTTAAAGTAAGGATATCAAACCATTTTTAGCTAATTGCTTTGCGTAGCAGGTAGGGGGGCAAATCACTAAATTTTTTCAGGACAGAGTGTACTTCAGAACCAAGGTTGGGGACATCTTCTTTGTAGTTGTTAGGCATGAGGAAATGATAGCCAAGGGTTTCTCTTGTGCAACCTAGATAATTTTTTTCTGCCTCTGTTCTAGAGTGTTTTGTGTGTTCTCCTTTTACGACACACAGAATTCATGAAGAACTTGAAATACTTCTACCAATTGTTTCAATCATTTGTTAAGACACTGCTCAACAAGTAACCAAAGGCTACAGCTGACACACTGGTAGCAGGCCTCAGCTTGCAGGGTGGAAATCGCAGAGCTTTATTTAGCCAAAGCCATCGTTAGCTTGGCCTTGGCAGCAAGTGAGCGGCAAAATAATCTGAAATGTAAATTTCTGACTCATCTTTTTGTTAAATTATAGATGGTGCCTAAGATCTTTAGGCCCAGCAGAAGGCTTTCCTCGTTAGTATAGTGGACAGTATCTCCGCCTGTCACGCGGAAGACTGGGGTTCGATTCCCTGACGGGGAGGTGTTTTTTGTTTCCATTCTGCTTGAACGTGCCATAACTCGATGTGCATTATTGTTCGATCCATTGTGTTGGTCTTTCCTATGAGACACAGCTCCTGTTTTCCCTCTCCTGCACTTTTGTTTAAGTCTCTGCTGACTGCTTACAGCACACTTGCTTCAAGTAGTCCACCAATTAATTGCATGTCTGTGTGGAATGGACTGTCCTAAAGTAAGGATATCAAACCATTTTTAGCTAATTGCTTTGCGTAGCAGGTGGGGGGGCAAATCACTAAATTTTTTCAGGACAGAGTGTACTTCAGAACCAAGGTTGGGGACATCTTCTTTGTAGTTGTTAGGCATGAGGAAATGATAGCCAAGGGTTTCTCTTGTGCAACCTAGATTATTTTTTTCTGCCTCTGTTCTAGAGTGTTTTGTGTGTTCTCCTTTTACGACACACAGAATTCATGAAGAACTTGAAATACTTCTACCAATTGTTTGAATCATTTGTTAAGACACTGCTCAACAAGTAACCAAAGGCTACAGCTGACACACTGGTAGCAGGCCTCAGCTTGCAGGGTGGAAATCGCAGAGCTTTATTTAGCCAAAGCCATCGTTAGCTTGGCCTTGGCAGCAAGTGAGCGACAAAATAAACTGAAATGTAAATTTCTGACTCATCTTTTTGTTAAATTATAGATGGTGCCTAAGATCTTTAGGCCCAGCAGAAGGCTTTCCTCGTTAGTATAGTGGACAGTATCTCCGCCTGTCACGCGGAAGACCGGGGGTTCGATTCCCCGACGGGGAGGTGTTTTTTGTTTCCATTCTGCTTGAACGTGCCATAACTCGATGTGCATTATTGTTCGATCCATTGTGTTGGTCTTTCCTATGAGACACAGCTCCTGTTTTCCCTCTCCTGCACTTTTGTTTAAGTCTCTGCTGACTGCTTACAGCACACTTGCTTCAAGTAGTCCACCAATTAATTGCATGTCTGTGTGGAATGGACTGTCTTAAAGTAGGGATATCAAACCATTTTTAGCTAATTGCTTTGCGTAGCAGGTAGGGGGGCAAATCACTAAATTTTTTCAGGACAGAGTGTACTTTAGAACCAAGGTTGGGGACATCTTCTTTGTAGTTGTTAGGCATGAGGAAATCATAGCCAAGGGTTTCTCTTGTGCAACCTAGATCATTTTTTTCTGCCTCTGTTCTAGAGTGTTTTGTGTGTTCTCCTTTTACGACACACAGAATTCATGAAGAACTTGAAATACTTCTACCAATTGTTTGAATCATTTGTTAAGACACTGCTCAACAAGTAACCAAAGGCTACAGCTGACACACTGGTAGCAGGCCTCAGCTTGCAGGGTGGAAATCGCAGAGCATTATTTAGCCAAAGCCATCGTTAGCTTGGCCTTGGCAGCAAGTGAGCGGCAAAATAATCTGAAATGTAAATTTCTGACTCATCTTTTTGTTAAATTATAGATGGTGCCTAAGATCTTTAGGCCCAGCAGAAGGCTTTCCTCGTTAGTATAGTGGACAGTATCTCCGCCTGTCACGCGGAAGACCGGGGTTCGATTCCCTGACGGGGAGGTGTTTTTTGTTTCCATTCTGCTTGAACGTGCCATAACTCGATGTGCATTATTGTTCGATCCATTGTGTTGGTCTTTCCTATGAGACACAGCTCCTGTTTTCCCTCTCCTGCACTTTTGTTTAAGTCTCTGCTGACTGCTTACAGCACACTTGCTTCAAGTAGTCCACCAATTAATTGCATGTTTATGGAATGGACTGTCTTAAAGTAAGGATATCAAACCATTTTTAGCTAATTGCTTTGCGTAGCAGGTAGGGGGGCAAATCACTAAATTTTTTCAGGACAGAGTGTACTTCAGAACCAAGGTTGGGGACATCTTCTTTGTAGTTGTTAGGCATGAGGAAATGATAGCCAAGGGTTTCTCTTGTGCAACCTAGATAATTTTTTTCTGCCTCTGTTCTAGAGTGTTTTGTGTGTTCTCCTTTTACGACACACAGAATTCATGAAGAACTTGAAATACTTCTACCAATTGTTTCAATCATTTGTTAAGACACTGCTCAACAAGTAACCAAAGGCTACAGCTGACACACTGGTAGCAGGCCTCAGCTTGCAGGGTGGAAATCGCAGAGCTTTATTTAGCCAAAGCCATCGTTAGCTTGGCCTTGGCAGCAAGTGAGCGGCAAAATAATCTGAAATGTAAATTTCTGACTCATCTTTTTGTTAAATTATAGATGGTGCCTAAGATCTTTAGGCCCAGCAGAAGGCTTTCCTCGTTAGTATAGTGGACAGTATCTCCGCCTGTCACGCGGAAGACTGGGGTTCGATTCCCTGACGGGGAGGTGTTTTTTGTTTCCATTCTGCTTGAACGTGCCATAACTCGATGTGCATTATTGTTCGATCCATTGTGTTGGTCTTTCCTATGAGACACAGCTCCTGTTTTCCCTCTCCTGCACTTTTGTTTAAGTCTCTGCTGACTGCTTACAGCACACTTGCTTCAAGTAGTCCACCAATTAATTGCATGTCTGTGTGGAATGGACTGTCCTAAAGTAAGGATATCAAACCATTTTTAGCTAATTGCTTTGCGTAGCAGGTGGGGGGGCAAATCACTAAATTTTTTCAGGACAGAGTGTACTTCAGAACCAAGGTTGGGGACATCTTCTTTGTAGTTGTTAGGCATGAGGAAATGATAGCCAAGGGTTTCTCTTGTGCAACCTAGATTATTTTTTTCTGCCTCTGTTCTAGAGTGTTTTGTGTGTTCTCCTTTTACGACACACAGAATTCATGAAGAACTTGAAATACTTCTACCAATTGTTTGAATCATTTGTTAAGACACTGCTCAACAAGTAACCAAAGGCTACAGCTGACACACTGGTAGCAGGCCTCAGCTTGCAGGGTGGAAATCGCAGAGCTTTATTTAGCCAAAGCCATCGTTAGCTTGGCCTTGGCAGCAAGTGAGCGACAAAATAAACTGAAATGTAAATTTCTGACTCATCTTTTTGTTAAATTATAGATGGTGCCTAAGATCTTTAGGCCCAGCAGAAGGCTTTCCTCGTTAGTATAGTGGACAGTATCTCCGCCTGTCACGCGGAAGACCGGGGGTTCGATTCCCCGACGGGGAGGTGTTTTTTGTTTCCATTCTGCTTGAACGTGCCATAACTCGATGTGCATTATTGTTCGATCCATTGTGTTGGTCTTTCCTATGAGACACAGCTCCTGTTTTCCCTCTCCTGCACTTTTGTTTAAGTCTCTGCTGACTGCTTACAGCACACTTGCTTCAAGTAGTCCACCAATTAATTGCATGTCTGTGTGGAATGGACTGTCCTAAAGTAAGGATATCAAACCATTTTTAGCTAATTGCTTTGCGTAGCAGGTGGGGGGGCAAATCACTAAATTTTTTCAGGACAGAGTGTACTTCAGAACCAAGGTTGGGGACATCTTCTTTGTAGTTGTTAGGCATGAGGAAATGATAGCCAAGGGTTTCTCTTGTGCAACCTAGATTATTTTTTTCTGCCTCTGTTCTAGAGTGTTTTGTGTGTTCTCCTTTTACGACACACAGAATTCATGAAGAACTTGAAATACTTCTACCAATTGTTTGAATCATTTGTTAAGACACTGCTCAACAAGTAACCAAAGGCTACAGCTGACACACTGGTAGCAGGCCTCAGCTTGCAGGGTGGAAATCGCAGAGCTTTATTTAGCCAAAGCCATCGTTAGCTTGGCCTTGGCAGCAAGTGAGCGACAAAATAAACTGAAATGTAAATTTCTGACTCATCTTTTTGTTAAATTATAGATGGTGCCTAAGATCTTTAGGCCCAGCAGAAGGCTTTCCTCGTTAGTATAGTGGACAGTATCTCCGCCTGTCACGCGGAAGACCGGGGGTTCGATTCCCCGACGGGGAGGTGTTTTTTGTTTCCATTCTGCTTGAACGTGCCATAACTCGATGTGCATTATTGTTCGATCCATTGTGTTGGTCTTTCCTATGAGACACAGCTCCTGTTTTCCCTCTCCTGCACTTTTGTTTAAGTCTCTGCTGACTGCTTACAGCACACTTGCTTCAAGTAGTCCACCAATTAATTGCATGTCTGTGTGGAATGGACTGTCTTAAAGTAGGGATATCAAACCATTTTTAGCTAATTGCTTTGCGTAGCAGGTAGGGGGGCAAATCACTAAATTTTTTCAGGACAGAGTGTACTTTAGAACCAAGGTTGGGGACATCTTCTTTGTAGTTGTTAGGCATGAGGAAATCATAGCCAAGGGTTTCTCTTGTGCAACCTAGATCATTTTTTTCTGCCTCTGTTCTAGAGTGTTTTGTGTGTTCTCCTTTTACGACACACAGAATTCATGAAGAACTTGAAATACTTCTACCAATTGTTTGAATCATTTGTTAAGACACTGCTCAACAAGTAACCAAAGGCTACAGCTGACACACTGGTAGCAGGCCTCAGCTTGCAGGGTGGAAATCGCAGAGCATTATTTAGCCAAAGCCATCGTTAGCTTGGCCTTGGCAGCAAGTGAGCGGCAAAATAATCTGAAATGTAAATTTCTGACTCATCTTTTTGTTAAATTATAGATGGTGCCTAAGATCTTTAGGCCCAGCAGAAGGCTTTCCTCGTTAGTATAGTGGACAGTATCTCCGCCTGTCACGCGGAAGACCGGGGTTCGATTCCCTGACGGGGAGGTGTTTTTTGTTTCCATTCTGCTTGAACGTGCCATAACTCGATGTGCATTATTGTTCGATCCATTGTGTTGGTCTTTCCTATGAGACACAGCTCCTGTTTTCCCTCTCCTGCACTTTTGTTTAAGTCTCTGCTGACTGCTTACAGCACACTTGCTTCAAGTAGTCCACCAATTAATTGCATGTTTATGGAATGGACTGTCTTAAAGTAAGGATATCAAACCATTTTTAGCTAATTGCTTTGCGTAGCAGGTAGGGGGGCAAATCACTAAATTTTTTCAGGACAGAGTGTACTTCAGAACCAAGGTTGGGGACATCTTCTTTGTAGTTGTTAGGCATGAGGAAATGATAGCCAAGGGTTTCTCTTGTGCAACCTAGATAATTTTTTTCTGCCTCTGTTCTAGAGTGTTTTGTGTGTTCTCCTTTTACGACACACAGAATTCATGAAGAACTTGAAATACTTCTACCAATTGTTTCAATCATTTGTTAAGACACTGCTCAACAAGTAACCAAAGGCTACAGCTGACACACTGGTAGCAGGCCTCAGCTTGCAGGGTGGAAATCGCAGAGCTTTATTTAGCCAAAGCCATCGTTAGCTTGGCCTTGGCAGCAAGTGAGCGGCAAAATAATCTGAAATGTAAATTTCTGACTCATCTTTTTGTTAAATTATAGATGGTGCCTAAGATCTTTAGGCCCAGCAGAAGGCTTTCCTCGTTAGTATAGTGGACAGTATCTCCGCCTGTCACGCGGAAGACTGGGGTTCGATTCCCTGACGGGGAGGTGTTTTTTGTTTCCATTCTGCTTGAACGTGCCATAACTCGATGTGCATTATTGTTCGATCCATTGTGTTGGTCTTTCCTATGAGACACAGCTCCTGTTTTCCCTCTCCTGCACTTTTGTTTAAGTCTCTGCTGACTGCTTACAGCACACTTGCTTCAAGTAGTCCACCAATTAATTGCATGTCTGTGTGGAATGGACTGTCCTAAAGTAAGGATATCAAACCATTTTTAGCTAATTGCTTTGCGTAGCAGGTGGGGGGGCAAATCACTAAATTTTTTCAGGACAGAGTGTACTTCAGAACCAAGGTTGGGGACATCTTCTTTGTAGTTGTTAGGCATGAGGAAATGATAGCCAAGGGTTTCTCTTGTGCAACCTAGATTATTTTTTTCTGCCTCTGTTCTAGAGTGTTTTGTGTGTTCTCCTTTTACGACACACAGAATTCATGAAGAACTTGAAATACTTCTACCAATTGTTTGAATCATTTGTTAAGACACTGCTCAACAAGTAACCAAAGGCTACAGCTGACACACTGGTAGCAGGCCTCAGCTTGCAGGGTGGAAATCGCAGAGCTTTATTTAGCGAAAGCCATCGTTAGCTTGGCCTTGGCAGCAAGTGAGCGACAAAATAAACTGAAATGTAAATTTCTGACTCATCTTTTTGTTAAATTATAGATGGTGCCTAAGATCTTTAGGCCCAGCAGAAGGCTTTCCTCGTTAGTATAGTGGACAGTATCTCCGCCTGTCACGCGGAAGACCGGGGGTTCGATTCCCCGACGGGGAGGTGTTTTTTGTTTCCATTCTGCTTGAACGTGCCATAACTCGATGTGCATTATTGTTCGATCCATTGTGTTGGTCTTTCCTATGAGACACAGCTCCTGTTTTCCCTCTCCTGCACTTTTGTTTAAGTCTCTGCTGACTGCTTACAGCACACTTGCTTCAAGTAGTCCACCAATTAATTGCATGTCTGTGTGGAATGGACTGTCTTAAAGTAGGGATATCAAACCATTTTTAGCTAATTGCTTTGCGTAGCAGGTAGGGGGGCAAATCACTAAATTTTTTCAGGACAGAGTGTACTTTAGAACCAAGGTTGGGGACATCTTCTTTGTAGTTGTTAGGCATGAGGAAATCATAGCCAAGGGTTTCTCTTGTGCAACCTAGATCATTTTTTTCTGCCTCTGTTCTAGAGTGTTTTGTGTGTTCTCCTTTTACGACACACAGAATTCATGAAGAACTTGAAATACTTCTACCAATTGTTTGAATCATTTGTTAAGACACTGCTCAACAAGTAACCAAAGGCTACAGCTGACACACTGGTAGCAGGCCTCAGCTTGCAGGGTGGAAATCGCAGAGCTTTATTTAGCCAAAGCCATCGTTAGCTTGGCCTTGGCAGCAAGTGAGCGACAAAATAAACTGAAATGTAAATTTCTGACTCATCTTTTTGTTAAATTATAGATGGTGCCTAAGATCTTTAGGCCCAGCAGAAGGCTTTCCTCGTTAGTATAGTGGACAGTATCTCCGCCTGTCACGCGGAAGACCGGGGGTTCGATTCCCCGACAGGGAGGTGTTTTTTGTTTCCATTCTGCTTGAACGTGCCATAACTCGATGTGCATTATTGTTCGATCCATTGTGTTGGTCTTTCCTATGAGACACAGCTCCTGTTTTCCCTCTCCTGCACTTTTGTTTAAGTCTCTGCTGACTGCTTACAGCACACTTGCTTCAAGTAGTCCACCAATTAATTGCATGTCTGTGTGGAATGGACTGTCTTAAAGTAGGGATATCAAACCATTTTTAGCTAATTGCTTTGCGTAGCAGGTAGGGGGGCAAATCACTAAATTTTTTCAGGACAGAGTGTACTTTAGAACCAAGGTTGGGGACATCTTCTTTGTAGTTGTTAGGCATGAGGAAATCATAGCCAAGGGTTTCTCTTGTGCAACCTAGATCATTTTTTTCTGCCTCTGTTCTAGAGTGTTTTGTGTGTTCTCCTTTTACGACACACAGAATTCATGAAGAACTTGAAATACTTCTACCAATTGTTTGAATCATTTGTTAAGACACTGCTCAACAAGTAACCAAAGGCTACAGCTGACACACTGGTAGCAGGCCTCAGCTTGCAGGGTGGAAATCGCAGAGCATTATTTAGCCAAAGCCATCGTTAGCTTGGCCTTGGCAGCAAGTGAGCGGCAAAATAATCTGAAATGTAAATTTCTGACTCATCTTTTTGTTAAATTATAGATGGTGCCTAAGATCTTTAGGCCCAGCAGAAGGCTTTCCTCGTTAGTATAGTGGACAGTATCTCCGCCTGTCACGCGGAAGACCGGGGTTCGATTCCCTGACGCGGAGGTGTTTTTTGTTTCCATTCTGCTTGAACGTGCCATAACTCGATGTGCATTATTGTTCGATCCATTGTGTTGGTCTTTCCTATGAGACACAGCTCCTGTTTTCCCTCTCCTGCACTTTTGTTTAAGTCTCTGCTGACTGCTTACAGCACACTTGCTTCAAGTAGTCCACCAATTAATTGCATGTTTATGGAATGGACTGTCTTAAAGTAAGGATATCAAACCATTTTTAGCTAATTGCTTTGCGTAGCAGGTAGGGGGGCAAATCACTAAATTTTTTCAGGACAGAGTGTACTTCAGAACCAAGGTTGGGGACATCTTCTTTGTAGTTGTTAGGCATGAGGAAATGATAGCCAAGGGTTTCTCTTGTGCAACCTAGATAATTTTTTTCTGCCTCTGTTCTAGAGTGTTTTGTGTGTTCTCCTTTTACGACACACAGAATTCATGAAGAACTTGAAATACTTCTACCAATTGTTTCAATCATTTGTTAAGACACTGCTCAACAAGTAACCAAAGGCTACAGCTGACACACTGGTAGCAGGCCTCAGCTTGCAGGGTGGAAATCGCAGAGCTTTATTTAGCCAAAGCCATCGTTAGCTTGGCCTTGGCAGCAAGTGAGCGGCAAAATAATCTGAAATGTAAATTTCTGACTCATCTTTTTGTTAAATTATAGATGGTGCCTAAGATCTTTAGGCCCAGCAGAAGGCTTTCCTCGTTAGTATAGTGGACAGTATCTCCGCCTGTCACGCGGAAGACTGGGGTTCGATTCCCTGACGGGGAGGTGTTTTTTGTTTCCATTCTGCTTGAACGTGCCATAACTCGATGTGCATTATTGTTCGATCCATTGTGTTGGTCTTTCCTATGAGACACAGCTCCTGTTTTCCCTCTCCTGCACTTTTGTTTAAGTCTCTGCTGACTGCTTACAGCACACTTGCTTCAAGTAGTCCACCAATTAATTGCATGTCTGTGTGGAATGGACTGTCCTAAAGTAAGGATATCAAACCATTTTTAGCTAATTGCTTTGCGTAGCAGGTGGGGGGGCAAATC
This sequence comes from Silurus aristotelis, assembly GCF_946808225.1. NCBI lineage: Eukaryota > Metazoa > Chordata > Actinopteri > Siluriformes > Siluridae > Silurus > Silurus aristotelis. The sequence continues at coordinate 7,845,888 of NC_139579.1, forward strand.
ACTAAATTTTTTCAGGACAGAGTGTACTTCAGAACCAAGGTTGGGGACATCTTCTTTGTAGTTGTTAGGCATGAGGAAATGATAGCCAAGGGTTTCTCTTGTGCAACCTAGATTATTTTTTTCTGCCTCTGTTCTAGAGTGTTTTGTGTGTTCTCCTTTTACGACACACAGAATTCATGAAGAACTTGAAATACTTCTACCAATTGTTTCAATCATTTGTTAAGACACTGCTCAACAAGTAACCAAAGGCTACAGCTGACACACTGGTAGCAGGCCTCAGCTTGCAGGGTGGAAATCGCAGAGCTTTATTTAGCCAAAGCCATCGTTAGCTTGGCCTTGGCAGCAAGTGAGCGGCAAAATAATCTGAAATGTAAATTTCTGACTCATCTTTTTGTTAAATTATAGATGGTGCCTAAGATCTTTAGGCCCAGCAGAAGGCTTTCCTCGTTAGTATAGTGGACAGTATCTCCGCCTGTCACGCGGAAGACCGGGGTTCGATTCCCTGACGGGGAGGTGTTTTTTGTTTCCATTCTGCTTGAACGTGCCATAACTCGATGTGCATTATTGTTCGATCCATTGTGTTGGTCTTTCCTATGAGACACAGCTCCTGTTTTCCCTCTCCTGCACTTTTGTTTAAGTCTCTGCTGACTGCTTACAGCACACTTGCTTCAAGTAGTCCACCAATTAATTGCATGTCTGTGTGGAATGGACTGTCTTAAAGTAGGGATATCAAACCATTTTTAGCTAATTGCTTTGCGTAGCAGGTAGGGGGGCAAATCACTAAATTTTTTCAGGACAGAGTGTACTTCAGAACCAAGGTTGGGGACATCTTCTTTGTAGTTGTTAGGCATGAGGAAATGATAGCCAAGGGTTTCTCTTGTGCAACCTAGATCATTTTTTTCTGCCTCTGTTCTAGAGTGTTTTGTGTGTTCTCCTTTTACGACACACAGAATTCATGAAGAACTTGAAATACTTCTACCAATTGTTTGAATCATTTGTTAAGACACTGCTCAACAAGTAACCAAAGGCTACAGCTGACACACTGGTAGCAGGCCTCAGCTTTCAGGGTGGAAATCGCAGAGCATTATTTAGCTAAAGCCATCGTTAGCTTGGCCTTGGCAGCAAGTGAGCGGTAAAATAATCTGAAATGTAAATTTCTGACTCATCTTTTTGTTAAATTATAGATGGTGCCTAAGATCTTTAGGCCCAGCAGAAGGCTTTCCTCGTTAGTATAGTGGACAGTATCGCCGCCTGTCACGCGGAAGACCGGGGTTCGATTCCCTGACTGGGAGGTGTTTTTTGTTTCCATTCTGCTTGAACGTGCCATAACTCGATGTGCATTATTGTTCGATCCATTGTGTTGGTCTTTCCTATGAGACACAGCTCCTGTTTTCCCTCTCCTGCACTTTTGTTTAAGTCTCTGCTGACTGCTTACAGCACACTTGCTTCAAGTAGTCCACCAATTAATTGCATGTCTGTGTGGAATGGACTGTCTTAAAGTAGGGATATCAAACCATTTTTAGCTAATTGCTTTGCGTAGCAGGTAGGGGGCAAATCACTAAATTTTTTCAGGACAGAGTGTACTTTAGAACCAAGGTTGGGGACATCTTCTTTGTAATTGTTAGGCATGAGGAAATGATAGCCAAGGGTTTCTCTTGTGCAACCTAGATCATTTTTTTCTACCTCTGTTCTAGAGTGTTTTGTGTGTTCTCCTTTTACGACACACAGAATTCATGAAGAACTTGAAATACTTCTACCAATTGTTTGAATCATTTGTTAAGACACTGCTCAACAAGTAACCAAAGGCTACAGCTGACATACTGGTAGCAGGCCTCAGCTTGCAGGGTGGAAATCGCAGAGCATTATTTAGCCAAAGCCATCGTTAGCTTGGCCTTGGCAGCAAGTGAGCGGCAAAATAATCTGAAATGTAAATTTCTGACTCATCTTTTTGTTAAATTATAGATGGTGCCTAAGATCTTTAGGCCCAGCAGAAGGCTTTCCTCGTTAGTATAGTGGACGGTATCTCCGCCTGTCACGCGGAAGACCGGGGTTCGATTCCCCGACGGGGAGGTGTTTTTTGTTTCCATTCTGCTTGAACGTGCCATAACTCGATGTGCATTATTGTTCGATCCATTGTGTTGGTCTTTCCTATGAGACACAGCTCCTGTTTTCCCTGTCCTGCACTTTTGTTTAAGTCTCTGCTGACTGCTTACAGCACACTTGCTTCAAGTAGTCCACCAATTAATTGCATGTCTGTGTGGAATGGACTGTCTTAAAGTAGGGATATCAAACCATTTTTAGCTAATTGCTTTGCGTAGCAGGTAGGGGGGCAAATCACTAAATTTTTTCAGGACAGAGTGTACTTCAGAACCAAGGTTGGGGACATCTTCTTTGTAGTTGTTAGGCATGAGGAAATGATAGCCAAGGGTTTCTCTTGTGCAACCTAGATCATTTTTTTCTGCCTCTGTTCTAGAGTGTTTTGTGTGTTCTCCTTTTACGACACACAGAATTAATGAAGAACTTGAAATACTTCTACCAATTGTTTGAATCATTTGTTAAGACACTGCTCAACAAGTAACCAAAGGCTACCGCTGACACACTGGTAGCAGGCCTCAGCTTGCAGGGTGGAAATCGCAGAGCTTTATTTAGCCAAAGCCATCGTTAGCTTGGCCTTGGCAGCAAGTGAGCGACAAAATAAACTGAAATGTAAATTTCTGACTCATCTTTTTGTTAAATTATAGATGGTGCCTAAGATCGTTAGGCCCAGCAGAAGGCTTTCCTCGTTAGTATAGTGTACAGTATCTCCGCCTGTCACGCGGAAGACCGGGGTTCGATTCCCCGACGGGGAGGTGTTTTTTGTTTCCATTCTGCTTGAACGTGCCATAACTCGATGTGCATTATTGTTCGATCCATTGTGTTGGTCTTTCCTATGAGACACAGCTCCTGTTTTCCCTCTCCTGCACTTTTGTTTAAGTCTCTGCTGACTGCTTACAGCACACTTGCTTCAAGTAGTCCACCAATTAATTGCATGTCTGTGTGGAATGGACTGTCTTAAAGTAGGGATATCAAACCATTTTTAGCTAATTGCTTTGCATAGCAGGTAGGGGGGCAAATCACAAAATTTTTTCAGGACAGAGTGTACTTCAGAACCAAGGTTGGGGACATCTTCTTTGTAGTTGTTAGGCATGAGGAAATGATAGCCAAGGGTTTCTCTTGTGCAACCTAGATCATTTTTTTCTACCTCTGTTCTAGAGTGTTTTGTGTGTTCTCCTTTTACGACACACAGAATTCATGAAGAACTTGAAATACTTCTACCAATTGTTTGAATCATTTGTTAAGACACTGCTCAACAAGTAACCAAAGGCTACAGCTGACACACTGGTAGCAGGCCTCAGCTTGCAGGGTGGAAATCGCAGAGCATTATTTAGCCAAAGCCATCGTTAGCTTGGCCTTGGCAGCAAGTGAGCGGCAAAATAATCTGAAATGTAAATTTCTGACTCATCTTTTTGTTAAATTATAGATGGTGCCTAAGATCTTTAGGCCCAGCAGAAGGCTTTCCTCGTTAGTATAGTGGACAGTATCTCCGCCTGTCACGCGGAAGACCGGGGTTCGATTCCCCGACTGCGAGGTGTTTTTTGTTTCCATTCTGCTTGAACGTGCCATAACTCGATGTGCATTATTGTTCGATCCATTGTGTTGGTCTTTCCTATGAGACACAGCTCCTGTTTTCCCTCTCCTGCACTTTTGTTTAAGTCTCTGCTGACTGCTTACAGCACACTTGCTTCAAGTAGTCCACCAATTAATTGCATGTCTGTGTGGAATGGACTGTCTTAAAGTAGGGATATCAAACCATTTTTAGCTAATTGCTTTGCGTAGCAGGTAGGGGGGCAAATCACTAAATTTTTTCAGGACAGAGTGTACTTTAGAACCAAGGTTGGGGACATCTTCTTTGTAGTTGTTAGGCATGAGGAAATCATAGCCAAGGGTTTCTCTTGTGCAACCTAGATCATTTTTTTCTGCCTCTGTTCTAGAGTGTTTTGTGTGTTCTCCTTTTACGACACACAGAATTCATGAAGAACTTGAAATACTTCTACCAATTGTTTGAATCATTTGTTAAGACACTGCTCAACAAGTAACCAAAGGCTACAGCTGACACACTGGTAGCAGGCCTCAGCTTGCAGGGTGGAAATCGCAGAGCATTATTTAGCCAAAGCCATCGTTAGCTTGGCCTTGGCAGCAAGTGAGCGGCAAAATAATCTGAAATGTAAATTTCTGACTCATCTTTTTTTTAAATTATAGATGGTGCCTAAGATCTTTAGGCCCAGCAGAAGGCTTTCCTCGTTAGTATAGTGGACAGTATCTCCGCCTGTCACGCGGAAGACTGGGGTTCGATTCCCTGACGGGGAGGTGTTTTTTGTTTCCATTCTGCTTGAACGTGCCATAACTCGATGTGCATTATTGTTCGATCCATTGTGTTGGTCTTTCCTATGAGACACAGCTCCTGTTTTCCCTCTCCTGCACTTTTGTTTAAGTCTCTGCTGACTGCTTACAGCACACTTGCTTCAAGTAGTCCACCAATTAATTGCATGTCTGTGTGGAATGGACTGTCCTAAAGTAAGGATATCAAACCATTTTTAGCTAATTGCTTTGCGTAGCAGGTGGGGGGGCAAATCACTAAATTTTTTCAGGACAGAGTGTACTTCAGAACCAAGGTTGGGGACATCTTCTTTGTAGTTGTTAGGCATGAGGAAATGATAGCCAAGGGTTTCTCTTGTGCAACCTAGATTATTTTTTTCTGCCTCTGTTCTAGAGTGTTTTGTGTGTTCTCCTTTTACGACACACAGAATTCATGAAGAACTTGAAATACTTCTACCAATTGTTTGAATCATTTGTTAAGACACTGCTCAACAAGTAACCAAAGGCTACAGCTGACACACTGGTAGCAGGCCTCAGCTTTCAGGGTGGAAATCGCAGAGCATTATTTAGCTAAAGCCATCGTTAGCTTGGCCTTGGCAGCAAGTGAGCGGTAAAATAATCTGAAATGTAAATTTCTGACTCATCTTTTTGTTAAATTATAGATGGTGCCTAAGATCTTTAGGCCCAGCAGAAGGCTTTCCTCGTTAGTATAGTGGACAGTATCGCCGCCTGTCACGCTGAAGACCGGGGTTCGATTCCCTGACTGGGAGGTGTTTTTTGTTTCCATTCTGCTTGAACGTGCCATAACTCGATGTGCATTATTGTTCGATCCATTGTGTTGGTCTTTCCTATGAGACACAGCTCCTGTTTTCCCTCTCCTGCACTTTTGTTTAAGTCTCTGCTGACTGCTTACAGCACACTTGCTTCAAGTAGTCCACCAATTAATTGCATGTCTGTGTGGAATGGACTGTCTTAAAGTAGGGATATCAAACCATTTTTAGCTAATTGCTTTGCGTAGCAGGTAGGGGGGCAAATCACTAAATTTTTTCAGGACAGAGTGTACTTTAGAACCAAGGTTGGGGACATCTTCTTTGTAATTGTTAGGCATGAGGAAATGATAGCCAAGGGTTTCTCTTGTGCAACCTAGATCATTTTTTTCTACCTCTGTTCTAGAGTGTTTTGTGTGTTCTCCTTTTACGACACACAGAATTCATGAAGAACTTGAAATACTTCTACCAATTGTTTGAATCATTTGTTAAGACACTGCTCAACAAGTAACCAAAGGCTACAGCTGACATACTGGTAGCAGGCCTCAGCTTGCAGGGTGGAAATCGCAGAGCATTATTTAGCCAAAGCCATCGTTAGCTTGGCCATGGCAGCAAGTGAGCGGCAAAATAATCTGAAATGTAAATTTCTGACTCATCTTTTTGTTAAATTATAGATGGTGCCTAAGATCTTTAGGCCCAGCAGAAGGCTTTCCTCGTTAGTATAGTGGACGGTATCTCCGCCTGTCACGCGGAAGACCGGGGTTTGATTCCCCGACGGGGAGGTGTTTTTTGTTTCCATTCTGCTTGAACGTGCCATAACTCGATGTGCATTATTGTTCGATCCATTGTGTTAGTCTTTCCTATGAGACACAGCTCCTGTTTTCCCTCTCCTGCACTTTTGTTTAAGTCTCTGCTGACTGCTTACAGCACACTTGCTTCAAGTAGTCCACCAATTAATTGCATGTCTGTGTGGAATGGACTGTCTTAAAGTAGGGATATCAAACCATTTTTAGCTAATTGCTTTGCGTAGCAGGTAGGGGGGCAAATCACTAAATTTTTTCAGGACAGAGTGTACTTTAAAACCAAGGTTGGGGACATCTTCTTTGTAGTTGTTAGGCATGAGGAAATCATAGCCAAGGGTTTCTCTTGTGCAACCTAGATCATTTTTTTCTGCCTCTGTTCTAGAGTGTTTTGTGTGTTCTCCTTTTACGACACACAGAATTCATGAAGAACTTGAAATACTTCTACCAATTGTTTGAATCATTTGTTAGGACACTGCTCAACAAGTAACCAAAGGCTACAGCTGACACACTGGTAGCAGGCCTCAGCTTGCAGGGTGGAAATCGCAGAGCATTATTTAGCCAAAGCCATCGTTAGCTTGGCCTTGGCAGCAAGTGAGCGGCAAAATAATCTGAAATGTAAATTTCTGACTCATCTTTTTGTTAAATTATAGATGGTGCCTAAGATCTTTAGGCCCAGCAGAAGGCTTTCCTCGTTAGTATAGTGGACAGTATCTCCGCCTGTCACGCGGAAGACTGGGGTTCGATTCCCTGACGGGGAGGTGTTTTTTGTTTCCATTCTGCTTGAACGTGCCATAACTCGATGTGCATTATTGTTCGATCCATTGTGTTGGTCTTTCCTATGAGACACAGCTCCTGTTTTCCCTCTCCTGCACTTTTGTTTAAGTCTCTGCTGACTGCTTACAGCACACTTGCTTCAAGTAGTCCACCAATTAATTGCATGTCTGTGTGGAATGGACTGTCTTAAAGTAGGGATATCAAACCATTTTTAGCTAATTGCTTTGCGTAGCAGGTAGGGGGGCAAATCACTAAATTTTTTCAGGACAGAGTGTACTTCAGAACCAAGGTTGGGGACATCTTCTTTGTAGTTGTTAGGCATGAGGAAATGATAGCCAAGGGTTTCTCTTGTGCAACCTAGATCATTTTTTTCTGCCTCTGTTCTAGAGTGTTTTGTGTGTTCTCCTTTTACGACACACAGAATTAATGAAGAACTTGAAATACTTCTACCAATTGTTTGAATCATTTGTTAAGACACTGCTCAACAAGTAACCAAAGGCTACCGCTGACACACTGGTAGCAGGCCTCAGCTTGCAGGGTGGAAATCGCAGAGCTTTATTTAGCCAAAGCCATCGTTAGCTTGGCCTTGGCAGCAAGTGAGCGACAAAATAAACTGAAATGTAAATTTCTGACTCATCTTTTTGTTAAATTATAGATGGTGCCTAAGATCGTTAGGCCCAGCAGAAGGCTTTCCTCGTTAGTATAGTGTACAGTATCTCTGCCTGTCACGCGGAAGACCGGGGTTCGATTCCCCGACGGGGAGGTGTTTTTTGTTTCCATTCTGCTTGAACGTGCCATAACTCGATGTGCATTATTGTTCGATCCATTGTGTTGGTCTTTCCTATGAGACACAGCTCCTGTTTTCCCTCTCCTGCACTTTTGTTTAAGTCTCTGCTGACTGCTTACAGCACACTTGCTTCAAGTAGTCCACCAATTAATTGCATGTCTGTGTGGAATGGACTGTCTTAAAGTAGGGATATCAAACCATTTTTAGCTAATTGCTTTGCATAGCAGGTAGGGGGGCAAATCACTAAATTTTTTCAGGACAGAGTGTACTTTAGAACCAAGGTTGGGGACATCTTCTTTGTAATTGTTAGGCATGAGGAAATGATAGCCAAGGGTTTCTCTTGTGCAACCTAGATCATTTTTTTCTACCTCTGTTCTAGAGTGTTTTGTGTGTTCTCCTTTTACGACACACAGAATTCATGAAGAACTTGAAATACTTCTACCAATTGTTTGAATCATTTGTTAAGACACTGCTCAACAAGTAACCAAAGGCTACAGCTGACACACTGGTAGCAGGCCTCAGCTTGCAGGGTGGAAATCGCAGAGCATTATTTAGCCAAAGCCATCGTTAGCTTGGCCTTGGCAGCAAGTGAGCGGCAAAATAATCTGAAATGTAAATTTCTGACTCATCTTTTTGTTAAATTATAGATGGTGCCTAAGATCTTTAGGCCCAGCAGAAGGCTTTCCTCGTTAGTATAGTGGACAGTATCTCCGCCTGTCACGCGGAAGACCGGGGTTCGATTCCCCGACTGCGAGGTGTTTTTTGTTTCCATTCTGCTTGAACGTGCCATAACTCGATGTGCATTATTGTTCGATCCATTGTGTTGGTCTTTCCTATGAGACACAGCTCCTGTTTTCCCTGTCCTGCACTTTTGTTTAAGTCTCTGCTGACTGCTTACAGCACACTTGCTTCAAGTAGTCCACCAATTAATTGCATGTCTGTGTGGAATGGACTGTCTTAAAGTAGGGATATCAAACCATTTTTAGCTAATTGCTTTGCGTAGCAGGTAGGGGGGCAAATCACTAAATTTTTTCAGGACAGAGTGTACTTTAGAACCAAGGTTGGGGACATCTTCTTTGTAGTTGTTAGGCATGAGGAAATCATAGCCAAGGGTTTCTCTTGTGCAACCTAGATCATTTTTTTCTGCCTCTGTTCTAGAGTGTTTTGTGTGTTCTCCTTTTACGACACACAGAATTCATGAAGAACTTGAAATACTTCTACCAATTGTTTGAATCATTTGTTAAGACACTGCTCAACAAGTAACCAAAGGCTACAGCTGACACACTGGTAGCAGGCCTCAGCTTGCAGGGTGGAAATCGCAGAGCATTATTTAGCCAAAGCCATCGTTAGCTTGGCCTTGGCAGCAAGTGAGCGGCAAAATAATCTGAAATGTAAATTTCTGACTCATCTTTTTGTTAAATTATAGATGGTGCCTAAGATCTTTAGGCCCAGCAGAAGGCTTTCCTCGTTAGTATAGTGGACAGTATCTCCGCCTGTCACGCGGAAGACTGGGGTTCGATTCCCTGACGGGGAGGTGTTTTTTGTTTCCATTCTGCTTGAACGTGCCATAACTCGATGTGCATTATTGTTCGATCCATTGTGTTGGTCTTTCCTATGAGACACAGCTCCTGTTTTCCCTCTCCTGCACTTTTGTTTAAGTCTCTGCTGACTGCTTACAGCACACTTGCTTCAAGTAGTCCACCAATTAATTGCATGTCTGTGTGGAATGGACTGTCCTAAAGTAAGGATATCAAACCATTTTTAGCTAATTGCTTTGCGTAGCAGGTGGGGGGGCAAATCACTAAATTTTTTCAGGACAGAGTGTACTTCAGAACCAAGGTTGGGGACATCTTCTTTGTAGTTGTTAGGCATGAGGAAATGATAGCCAAGGGTTTCTCTTGTGCAACCTAGATTATTTTTTTCTGCCTCTGTTCTAGAGTGTTTTGTGTGTTCTCCTTTTACGACACACAGAATTCATGAAGAACTTGAAATACTTCTACCAATTGTTTGAATCATTTGTTAAGACACTGCTCAACAAGTAACCAAAGGCTACAGCTGACACACTGGTAGCAGGCCTCAGCTTGCAGGGTGGAAATCGCAGAGCTTTATTTAGCCAAAGCCATCGTTAGCTTGGCCTTGGCAGCAAGTGAGCGACAAAATAAACTGAAATGTAAATTTCTGACTCATCTTTTTGTTAAATTATAGATGGTGCCTAAGATCTTTAGGCCCAGCAGAAGGCTTTCCTCGTTAGTATAGTGGACAGTATCTCCGCCTGTCACGCGGAAGACCGGGGGTTCGATTCCCCGACGGGGAGGTGTTTTTTGTTTCCATTCTGCTTGAACGTGCCATAACTCGATGTGCATTATTGTTCGATCCATTGTGTTGGTCTTTCCTATGAGACACAGCTCCTGTTTTCCCTGTCCTGCACTTTTGTTTAAGTCTCTGCTGACTGCTTACAGCACACTTGCTTCAAGTAGTCCACCAATTAATTGCATGTCTGTGTGGAATGGACTGTCTTAAAGTAGGGATATCAAACCATTTTTAGCTAATTGCTTTGCGTAGCAGGTAGGGGGGCAAATCACTAAATTTTTTCAGGACAGAGTGTACTTTAGAACCAAGGTTGGGGACATCTTCTTTGTAGTTGTTAGGCATGAGGAAATCATAGCCAAGGGTTTCTCTTGTGCAACCTAGATCATTTTTTTCTGCCTCTGTTCTAGAGTGTTTTGTGTGTTCTCCTTTTACGACACACAGAATTCATGAAGAACTTGAAATACTTCTACCAATTGTTTGAATCATTTGTTAAGACACTGCTCAACAAGTAACCAAAGGCTACAGCTGACACACTGGTAGCAGGCCTCAGCTTGCAGGGTGGAAATCGCAGAGCATTATTTAGCCAAAGCCATCGTTAGCTTGGCCTTGGCAGCAAGTGAGCGGCAAAATAATCTGAAATGTAAATTTCTGACTCATCTTTTTGTTAAATTATAGATGGTGCCTAAGATCTTTAGGCCCAGCAGAAGGCTTTCCTCGTTAGTATAGTGGACAGTATCTCCGCCTGTCACGCGGAAGACCGGGGTTCGATTCCCTGACGGGGAGGTGTTTTTTGTTTCCATTCTGCTTGAACGTGCCATAACTCGATGTGCATTATTGTTCGATCCATTGTGTTGGTCTTTCCTATGAGACACAGCTCCTGTTTTCCCTCTCCTGCACTTTTGTTTAAGTCTCTGCTGACTGCTTACAGCACACTTGCTTCAAGTAGTCCACCAATTAATTGCATGTCTGTGTGGAATGGACTGTCTTAAAGTAGGGATATCAAACCATTTTTAGCTAATTGCTTTGCGTAGCAGGTAGGGGGGCAAATCACTAAATTTTTTCAGGACAGAGTGTACTTCAGAACCAAGGTTGGGGACATCTTCTTTGTAGTTGTTAGGCATGAGGAAATTATAGCCAAGGGTTTCTCTTGTGCAACCTAGATCATTTTTTTCTGCCTCTGTTCTAGAGTGTTTTGTGTGTTCTCCTTTTACGACACACAGAATTCATGAAGAACTTGAAATACTTCTACCAATTGTTTGAATCATTTGTTAAGACACTGCTCAACAAGTAACCAAAGGCTACAGCTGACACACTGGTAGCAGGCCTCAGCTTGCAGGGTGGAAATCGCAGAGCATTATTTAGCTAAAGCCATCGTTAGCTTGGCCTTGGCAGCAAGTGAGCGGTAAAATAATCTGAAATGTAAATTTCTGACTCATCTTTTTGTTAAATTATAGATGGTGCCTAAGATCTTTAGGCCCAGCAGAAGGCTTTCCTCGTTAGTATAGTGGACAGTATCGCCGCCTGTCACGCGGAAGACCGGGGTTCGATTCCCCGACTGGGAGGTGTTTTTTGTTTCCATTCTGCTTGAACGTGCCATAACTCGATGTGCATTATTGTTCGATCCATTGTGTTGGTCTTTCCTATGAGACACAGCTCCTGTTTTCCCTCTCCTGCACTTTTGTTTAAGTCTCTGCTGACTGCTTACAGCACACTTGCTTCAAGTAGTCCACCAATTAATTGCATGTCTGTGGAATGGACTGTCTTAAAGTAAGGATATCAAACCATTTTTAGCTAATTGCTTTGCGTAGCAGGTAGGGGGGCAAATCACTAAATTTTTTCAGGACAGAGTGTACTTCAGAACCAAGGTTGGGGACATCTTCTTTGTAGTTGTTAGGCATGAGGAAATGATAGCCAAGGGTTTCTCTTGTGCAACCTAGATAATTTTTTTCTGCCTCTGTTCTAGAGTGTTTTGTGTGTTCTCCTTTTACGACACACAGAATTCATGAAGAACTTGAAATACTTCTACCAATTGTTTCAATCATTTGTTAAGACACTGCTCAACAAGTAACCAAAGGCTACAGCTGACACACTGGTAGCAGGCCTCAGCTTGCAGGGTGGAAATCGCAGAGCTTTATTTAGCCAAAGCCATCGTTAGCTTGGCCTTGGCAGCAAGTGAGCGACAAAATAAACTGAAATGTAAATTTCTGACTCATCTTTTTGTTAAATTATAGATGGTGCCTAAGATCGTTAGGCCCAGCAGAAGGCTTTCCTCGTTAGTATAGTGGACAGTATCTCCGCCTGTCACGCGGAAGACCGGGGTTAGATTCCCCGACGGGGAGGTGTTTTTTGTTTCCATTCTGCTTGAACGTGCCATAACTCGATGTGCATTATTGTTCGATCCATTGTGTTGGTCTTTCCTATGAGACACAGCTCCTGTTTTCCCTCTCCTGCACTTTTGTTTAAGTCTCTGCTGACTGCTTACAGCACACTTGCTTCAAGTAGTCCACCAATTAATTGCATGTCTGTGTGGAATGGACTGTCTTAAAGTAGGGATATCAAACCATTTTTAGCTAATTGCTTTGCGTAGCAGGTAGGGGGGCAAATCACTAAATTTTTTCAGGACAGAGTGTACTTTAGAACCAAGGTTGGGGACATCTTCTTTGTAGTTGTTAGGCATGAGGAAATGATAGCCAAGGGTTTCTCTTGTGCAACCTAGATCATTTTTTTCTACCTCTGTTCTAGAGTGTTTTGTGTGTTCTCCTTTTACGACACACAGAATTCATGAAGAACTTGAAATACTTCTACCAATTGTTTGAATCATTTGTTAAGACACTGCTCAACAAGTAACCAAAGGCTACAGCTGACACACTGGTAGCAGGCCTCAGCTTGCAGGGTGGAAATCGCAGAGCATTATTTAGCCAAAGCCATCGTTAGCTTGGCTTTGGCAGCAAGTGAGCGGCAAAATAATCTGAAATGTAAATTTCTGACTCATCTTTTTGTTAAATTATAGATGGTGCCTAAGATCTTTAGGCCCAGCAGAAGGCTTTCCTCGTTAGTATAGTGGACAGTATCTCCGCCTGTCACGCGGAAGACCGGGGTTCGATTCCCCGACGGGGAGGTGTTTTTTGTTTCCATTCTGCTTGAACGTGCCATAACTCGATGTGCATTATTGTTCGATCCATTGTGTTGGTCTTTCCTATGAGACACAGCTCCTGTTTTCCCTCTCCTGCACTTTTGTTTAAGTCTCTGCTGACTGCTTACAGCACACTTGCTTCAAGTAGTCCACCAATTAATTGCATGTCTGTGTGGAATGGACTGTCTTAAAGTAGGGATATCAAACCATTTTTAGCTAATTGCTTTGCGTAGCAGGTAGGGGGGCAAATCACTAAATTTTTTCAGGACAGAGTGTACTTTAGAACCAAGGTTGGGGACATCTTCTTTGTAGTTGTTAGGCATGAGGAAATGATAGCCAAGGGTTTCTCTTGTGCAACCTAGATCATTTTTTTCTACCTCTGTTCTAGAGTGTTTTGTGTGTTCTCCTTTTACGACACACAGAATTCATGAAGAACTTGAAATACTTCTACCAATTGTTTGAATCATTTGTTAAGACACTGCTCAACAAGTAACCAAAGGCTACAGCTGACACACTGGTAGCAGGCCTCAGCTTGCAGGGTGGAAATCGCAGAGCATTATTTAGCCAAAGCCATCGTTAGCTTGGCTTTGGCAGCAAGTGAGCGGCAAAATAATCTGAAATGTAAATTTCTGACTCATCTTTTTGTTAAATTATAGATGGTGCCTAAGATCTTTAGGCCCAGCAGAAGGCTTTCCTCGTTAGTATAGTGGACAGTATCTCCGCCTGTCACGCGGAAGACCGGGGTTAGATTCCCCGACGGGGAGGTGTTTTTTGTTTCCATTCTGCTTGAACGTGCCATAACTCGATGTGCATTATTGTTCGATCCATTGTGTTGGTCTTTCCTATGAGACACAGCTCCTGTTTTCCCTCTCCTGCACTTTTGTTTAAGTCTCTGCTGACTGCTTACAGCACACTTGCTTCAAGTAGTCCACCAATTAATTGCATGTCTGTGTGGAATGGACTGTCTTAAAGTAGGGATATCAAACCATTTTTAGCTAATTGCTTTGCGTAGCAGGTAGGGGGGCAAATCACTAAATTTTTTCAGGACAGAGTGTACTTTAGAACCAAGGTTGGGGATATCTTCTTTGTAGTTGTTAGGCATGAGGAAATGATAGCCAAGGGTTTCTCTTGTGCAACCTAGATCATTTTTTTCTACCTCTGTTCTAGAGTGTTTTGTGTGTTCTCCTTTTACGACACACAGAATTCATGAAGAACTTGAAATACTTCTACCAATTGTTTGAATCATTTGTTAAGACACTGCTCAACAAGTAACCAAAGGCTACAGCTGACACACTGGTAGCAGGCCTCAGCTTGCAGGGTGGAAATCGCAGAGCATTATTTAGCCAAAGCCATCGTTAGCTTGGCTTTGGCAGCAAGTGAGCGGCAAAATAATCTGAAATGTAAATTTCTGACTCATCTTTTTGTTAAATTATAGATGGTGCCTAAGATCTTTAGGCCCAGCAGAAGGCTTTCCTCGTTAGTATAGTGGACAGTATCTCCGCCTGTTCGATTCCCCGACGGGGAGGTGTTTTTTGTTTCCATTCTGCTTGAACGTGCCATAACTCGATGTGCATTATTGTTCGATCCATTGTGTTGGTCTTTCCTATGAGACACAGCTCCTGTTTTCCCTCTCCTGCACTTTTGTTTAAGTCTCTGCTGACTGCTTACAGCACACTTGCTTCAAGTAGTCCACCAATTAATTGCATGTCTGTGGAATGGACTGTCTTAAAGTAAGGATATCAAACCATTTTTAGCTAATTGCTTTGCGTAGCAGGTAGGGGGGCAAATCACTAAATTTTTTCAGGACAGAGTGTACTTCAGAACCAAGGTTGGGGACATCTTCTTTGTAGTTGTTAGGCATGAGGAAATGATAGCCAAGGGTTTCTCTTGTGCAACCTAGATAATTTTTTTCTGCCTCTGTTCTAGAGTGTTTTGTGTGTTCTCCTTTTACGACACACAGAATTCATGAAGAACTTGAAATACTTCTACCAATTGTTTCAATCATTTGTTAAGACACTGCTCAACAAGTAACCAAAGGCTACAGCTGACACACTGGTAGCAGGCCTCAGCTTGCAGGGTGGAAATCGCAGAGCTTTATTTAGCCAAAGCCATCGTTAGCTTGGCCTTGGCAGCAAGTGAGCGACAAAATAAACTGAAATGTAAATTTCTGACTCATCTTTTTGTTAAATTATAGATGGTGCCTAAGATCTTTAGGCCCAGCAGAAGGCTTTCCTCGTTAGTATAGTGGACAGTATCTCCGCCTGTTCGATTCCCCGACGGGGAGGTGTTTTTTGTTTCCATTCTGCTTGAACGTGCCATAACTCGATGTGCATTATTGTTCGATCCATTGTGTTGGTCTTTCCTATGAGACACAGCTCCTGTTTTCCCTCTCCTGCACTTTTGTTTAAGTCTCTGCTGACTGCTTACAGCACACTTGCTTCAAGTAGTCCACCAATTAATTGCATGTCTGTGGAATGGACTGTCTTAAAGTAAGGATATCAAACCATTTTTAGCTAATTGCTTTGCGTAGCAGGTAGGGGGGCAAATCACTAAATTTTTTCAGGACAGAGTGTACTTCAGAACCAAGGTTGGGGACATCTTCTTTGTAGTTGTTAGGCATGAGGAAATGATAGCCAAGGGTTTCTCTTGTGCAACCTAGATCATTTTTTTCTGCCTCTGTTCTAGAGTGTTTTGTGTGTTCTCCTTTTACGACACACAGAATTCATGAAGAACTTGAAATACTTCTACCAATTGTTTGAATCATTTGTTAAGACACTGCTCAACAAGTAACCAAAGGCTACAGCTGACACACTGGTAGCAGGCCTCAGCTTGCAGGGTGGAAATCGCAGAGCATTATTTAGCCAAAGCCATCGTTAGCTTGGCCTTGGCAGCAAGTGAGCGGCAAAATAATCTGAAATGTAAATTTCTGACTCATCTTTTTGTTAAATTATAGATGGTGCCTAAGATCTTTAGGCCCAGCAGAAGGCTTTCCTCGTTAGTATAGTGGACAGTATCTCCGCCTGTCACGCGGAAGACTGGGGTTCGATTCCCTGATGGGGAGGTGTTTTTTGTTTCCATTCTGCTTGAACGTGCCATAACTCGATGTGCATTATTGTTCGATCCATTGTGTTGGTCTTTCCTATGAGACACAGCTCCTGTTTTCCCTCTCCTGCACTTTTGTTTAAGTCTCTGCTGACTGCTTACAGCACACTTGCTTCAAGTAGTCCACCAATTAATTGCATGTCTGTGTGGAATGGACTGTCTTAAAGTAGGGATATCAAACCATTTTTAGCTAATTGTTTTGCGTAGCAGGTAGGGGGGCAAATCACTAAATTTTTTCAGGACAGAGTGTACTTCAGAACCAAGGTTGGGGACATCTTCTTTGTAGTTGTTAGGCATGAGGAAATGATAGCCAAGGGTTTCTCTTGTGCAACCTAGATCATTTTTTTCTGCCTCTGTTCTAGAGTGTTTTGTGTGTTCTCCTTTTACGACACACAGAATTCATGAAGAACTTGAAATACTTCTACCAATTGTTTGAATCATTTGTTAAGACACTGCTCAACAAGTAACCAAAGGCTACAGCTGACACACTGGTAGCAGGCCTCAGCTTGCAGGGTGGAAATCGCAGAGCATTATTTAGCTAAAGCCATCGTTAGCTTGGCCTTGGCAGCAAGTGAGCGGTAAAATAATCTGAAATGTAAATTTCTGACTCATCTTTTTGTTAAATTATAGATGGTGCCTAAGATCTTTAGGCCCAGCAGAAGGCTTTCCTCGTTAGTATAGTGGACAGTATCGCCGCCTGTCACGCGGAAGACCGGGGTTCGATTCCCCCGACTGGGAGGTGTTTTTTGTTTCCATTCTGCTTGAACGTGCCATAACTCGATGTGCATTATTGTTCGATCCATTGTGTTGGTCTTTCCTATGAGACACAGCTCCTGTTTTCCCTCTCCTGCACTTTTGTTTAAGTCTCTGCTGACTGCTTACAGCACACTTGCTTCAAGTAGTCCACCAATTAATTGCATGTCTGTGGAATGGACTGTCTTAAAGTAAGGATATCAAACCATTTTTAGCTAATTGCTTTGCGTAGCAGGTAGGGGGGCAAATCACTAAATTTTTTCAGGACAGAGTGTACTTCAGAACCAAGGTTGGGGACATCTTCTTTGTAGTTGTTAGGCATGAGGAAATGATAGCCAAGGGTTTCTCTTGTGCAACCTAGATAATTTTTTTCTGCCTCTGTTCTAGAGTGTTTTGTGTGTTCTCCTTTTACGACACACAGAATTCATGAAGAACTTGAAATACTTCTACCAATTGTTTCAATCATTTGTTAAGACACTGCTCAACAAGTAACCAAAGGCTACAGCTGACACACTGGTAGCAGGCCTCAGCTTGCAGGGTGGAAATCGCAGAGCTTTATTTAGCCAAAGCCATCGTAAGCTTGGCCTTGGCAGCAAGTGAGCGACAAAATAAACTGAAATGTAAATTTCTGACTCATCTTTTTGTTAAATTATAGATGGTGCCTAAGATCGTTAGGCCCAGCAGAAGGCTTTCCTCGTTAGTATAGTGGACAGTATCTCCGCCTGTCACGCGGAAGACCGGGGTTAGATTCCCCGACGGGGAGGTGTTTTTTGTTTCCATTCTGCTTGAACGTGCCATAACTCGATGTGCATTATTGTTCGATCCATTGTGTTGGTCTTTTCTATGAGACACAGCTCCTGTTTTCCCTCTCCTGCACTTTTGTTTAAGTCTCTGCTGACTGCTTACAGCACACTTGCTTCAAGTAGTCCACCAATTAATTGCATGTCTGTGTGGAATGGACTGTCTTAAAGTAGGGATATCAAACCATTTTTAGCTAATTGCTTTGCGTAGCAGGTAGGGGGGCAAATCACTAAATTTTTTCAGGACAGAGTGTACTTTAGAACCAAGGTTGGGGACATCTTCTTTGTAGTTGTTAGGCATGAGGAAATGATAGCCAAGGGTTTCTCTTGTGCAACCTAGATCATTTTTTTCTACCTCTGTTCTAGAGTGTTTTGTGTGTTCTCCTTTTACGACACACAGAATTCATGAAGAACTTGAAATACTTCTACCAATTGTTTGAATCATTTGTTAAGACACTGCTCAACAAGTAACCAAAGGCTACAGCTGACACACTGGTAGCAGGCCTCAGCTTGCAGGGTGGAAATCGCAGAGCATTATTTAGCCAAAGCCATCGTTAGCTTGGCTTTGGCAGCAAGTGAGCGGCAAAATAATCTGAAATGTAAATTTCTGACTCATCTTTTTGTTAAATTATAGATGGTGCCTAAGATCTTTAGGCCCAGCAGAAGGCTTTCCTCGTTAGTATAGTGGACAGTATCTCCGCCTGTCACGCGGAAGACCGGGGTTCGATTCCCCGACGGGGAGGTGTTTTTTGTTTCCATTCTGCTTGAACGTGCCATAACTCGATGTGCATTATTGTTCGATCCATTGTGTTGGTCTTTCCTATAAGACACAGCTCCTGTTTTCCCTCTCCTGCACTTTTGTTTAAGTCTCTGCTGACTGCTTACAGCACACTTGCTTCAAGTAGTCCACCAATTAATTGCATGTCTGTGTGGAATGGACTGTCTTAAAGTAGGGATATCAAACCATTTTTAGCTAATTGCTTTGCGTAGCAGGTAGGGGGGCAAATCACTAAATTTTTTCAGGACAGAGTGTACTTCAGAACCAAGGTTGGGGACATCTTCTTTGTAGTTGTTAGGCATGAGGAAATGATAGCCAAGGGTTTCTCTTGTGCAACCTAGATCATTTTTTTCTACCTCTGTTCTAGAGTGTTTTGTGTGTTCTCCTTTTACGACACACAGAATTCATGAAGAACTTGAAATACTTCTACCAATTGTTTGAATCATTTGTTAAGACACTGCTCAACAAGTAACCAAAGGCTACAGCTGACACACTGGTAGCAGGCCTCAGCTTGCAGGGTGGAAATCGCAGAGCATTATTTAGCCAAAGCCATCGTTAGCTTGGCCTTGGCAGCAAGTGAGCGGCAAAATAATCTGAAATGTAAATTTCTGACTCATCTTTTTGTTAAATTATAGATGGTGCCTAAGATCTTTAGGCCTAGCAGAAGGCTTTCCTCGTTAGTATAGTGGACAGTATCTCCGCCTGTCACGCGGAAGACCGGGGTTTGATTCCCCGACTGGGAGGTGTTTTTTGTTTCCATTCTGCTTGAACGTGCCATAACTCGATGTGCATTATTGTTCGATCCATTGTGTTGGTCTTTCCTATGAGACACAGCTCCTGCTTTCCCTTTCCTGCACTTTTGTTTAAGTCTCTGCTGACTGCTTACAGCACACTTGCTTCAAGTAGTCCACCAATTAATTGCATGTCTGTGTGGAATGGACTGTCTTAAAGTAGGGATATCAAACCATTTTTAGCTAATTGCTTTGCGTAGCAGGTAGCGGGGCAAATCACTAAATTTTTTCAGGACAGAGTGTACTTCAGAACCAAGGTTGGGGACATCTTCTTTGTAGTTGTTAGGCATGAGGAAATGATAGCCAAGGGTTTCTCTTGTGCAACCTAGATCATTTTTTTCTACCTCTGTTCTAGAGTGTTTTGTGTGTTCTCCTTTTACGACACACAGAATTCATGAAGAACTTGAAATACTTCTACCAATTGTTTGAATCATTTGTTAAGACACTGCTCAACAAGTAACCAAAGGCTACAGCTGACACACTGGTAGCAGGCCTCAGCTTGCAGGGTGGAAATCGCAGAGCATTATTTAGCCAAAGCCATCGTTAGCTTGGCCTTGGCAGCAAGTGAGCGGCAAAATAATCTGAAATGTACATTTCTGACTCATCTTTTTGTTAAATTATAGATGGTGCCTAAGATCTTTAGGCCTAGCAGAAGGCTTTCCTCGTTAGTATAGTGGACAGAATCTCCGCCTGTCACGTGGAAGACCGGGGTTCGATTCCCCGACTGGGAGGTGTTTTTTGTTTCCATTCTGCTTGAACGTGCCATAACTCGATGTGCATTATTGTTCGATCCATTGTGTTGGTCTTTCCTATGAGACACAGCTCCTGTTTTCCCTCTCCTGCACTTTTGTTTAAGTCTCTGCTGACTGCTTACAGCACACTTGCTTCAAGTAGTCCACCAATTAATTGCATGTCTGTGTGGAATGGACTGTCTTAAAGTAGGGATATCAAACCATTTTTAGCTAATTGCTTTGCGTAGCAGGTAGCGGGGCAAATCACTAAATTTTTTCAGGACAGAGTGTACTTCAGAACCAAGGTTGGGGACATCTTCTTTGTAGTTGTTAGGCATGAGGAAATGATAGCCAAGGGTTTCTCTTGTGCAACCTAGATCATTTTTTTCTGCCTCTGTTCTAGAGTGTTTTGTGTGTTCTCCTTTTACGACACACAGAATTCATGAAGAACTTGAAATACTTCTACCAATTGTTTCAATCATTTGTTAAGACACTGCTCAACAAGTAACCAAAGGCAACAGCTGACACACTGGTAGCAGGCCTCAGCTTGCAGGGTGGAAATCGCAGAGCTTTATTTAGCCAAAGCCATCGTTAGCTTGGCCTTGGCAGCAAGTGAGCGACAAGATAAACTGAAATGTAAATTTCTGACTCATCTTTTTGTTAAATTATAGATGGTGCCTAAGATCTTTAGGCCCAGCAGAAGGCTTTCCTCGTTAGTATAGTGGACAGTATCTCCGCCTGTCACGCGGAAGACCGGGGTTCGATTCCCCGACGGGGAGGTGTTTTTTGTTTCCATTCTGCTTGAACGTGCCATAACTCGATGTGCATTATTGTTCGATCCATTGTGTTGGTCTTTCCTATAAGACACAGCTCCTGTTTTCCCTCTCCTGCACTTTTGTTTAAGTCTCTGCTGACTGCTTACAGCACACTTGCTTCAAGTAGTCCACCAATTAATTGCATGTCTGTGTGGAATGGACTGTCTTAAAGTAAGGATATCAAACCATTTTTAGCTAATTGCTTTGCGTAGCAGGTAGGGGGGCAAATCACTAAATTTTTTCAGGACAGAGTGTACTTCAGAACCAAGGTTGGGGACATCTTCTTTGTAGTTGTTAGGCATGAGGAAATGATAGCCAAGGGTTTCTCTTGTGCAACCTAGATAATTTTTTTCTACCTCTGTTCTAGGGTGTTTTGTGTGTTCTCCTTTTACGACACACAGAATTAATGAAGAACTTGAAATACTTCTACCAATTGTTTCAATCATTTGTTAAGACACTGCTCAACAAGTAACCAAAGGCTACAGCTGACACACTGGTAGCAGGCCTCAGCTTGCAGGGTGGAAATCGCAGAGCTTTATTTAGCCAAAGCCATCGTTAGCTTGGCCTTGGCAGCAAGTGAGCGACAAGATAAACTGAAATGTAAATTTCTGACTCATCTTTTTGTTAAATTATAGATGGTGCCTAAGATCTTTAGGCCCAGCAGAAGGCTTTCCTCGTTAGTTTAGTGGACAGTATCTCCGCCTGTCACGCGGAAGACCGGGGTTCGATTCCCCGACGGGGAGGTGTTTTTTGTTTCCATTCTGCTTGAACGTGCCATAACTCGATGTGCATTATTGTTCGATCCATTGTGTTGGTCTTTCCTATGAGACACAGCTCCTGTTTTCCCTCTCCTGCACTTTTGTTTAAGTCTCTGCTGACTGCTTACAGCACACTTGCTTCAAGTAGTCCACCAATTAATTGCATGTCTGTGTGGAATGGACTGTCTTAAAGTAGGGATATCAAACCATTTTTAGCTAATTGCTTTGCGTAGCAGGTAGCGGGGCAAATCACTAAATTTTTTCAGGACAGAGTGTACTTCAGAACCAAGGTTGGGGACATCTTCTTTGTAGTTGTTAGGCATGAGGAAATGATAGCCAAGGGTTTCTCTTGTGCAACCTAGATCATTTTTTTCTGCCTCTGTTCTAGAGTGTTTTGTGTGTTCTCCTTTTACGACACACAGAATTCATGAAGAACTTGAAATACTTCTACCAATTGTTTCAATCATTTGTTAAGACACTGCTCAACAAGTAACCAAAGGCTACAGCTGACACACTGGTAGCAGGCCTCAGCTTGCAGGGTGGAAATCGCAGAGCTTTATTTAGCCAAAGCCATCGTTAGCTTGGCCTTGGCAGCAAGTGAGCGGCAAAATAATCTGAAATGTAAATTTCTGACTCATCTTTTTGTTAAATTATAGATGGTGCCTAAGATCTTTAGGCCTAGCAGAAGGTTTTCCTCGTTAGTATAGTAGACAGTATCTCCGCCTGTCACGCGGAAGACCGGGGTTCGATTCCCCGACTGCGAGGTGTTTTTTGTTTTCATTCTGCTTGAACGTGCCATAACTCGATGTGCATTATTGTTCGATCCATTGTGTTGGTCTTTCCTATGAGACACAGCTCCTGTTTTCCCTCTCCTGCACTTTTGTTTAAGTCTCTGCTGACTGCTTACAGCACACTTGCTTCAAGTAGTCCACCAATTAATTGCATGTCTGTGTGGAATGGACTGTCTTAAAGTAAGGATATCAAACCATTTTTAGCTAATTGCTTTGCGTAGCAGGTAGGGGGGCAAATCACTAAATTTTTTCAGGACAGAGTGTACTTCAGAACCAAGGTTGGGGACATCTTCTTTGTAGTTGTTAGGCATGAGGAAATGATAGCCAAGGGTTTCTCTTGTGCAACCTAGATCATTTTTTTCTGCCTCTGTTCTAGAGTGTTTTGTGTGTTCTCCTTTTACGACACACAGAATTCATGAAGAACTTGAAATACTTCTACCAATTGTTTCAATCATTTGTTAAGACACTGCTCAACAAGTAACCAAAGGCAACAGCTGACACACTGGTAGCAGGCCTCAGCTTGCAGGGTGGAAATCGCAGAGCTTTATTTAGCCAAAGCCATCGTTAGCTTGGCCTTGGCAGCAAGTGAGCGACAAGATAAACTGAAATGTAAATTTCTGACTCATCTTTTTGTTAAATTATAGATGGTGCCTAAGATCTTTAGGCCCAGCAGAAGGCTTTCCTCGTTAGTATAGTGGACAGTATCTCCGCCTGTCACGCGGAAGACCGGGGTTCGATTCCCCGACGGGGAGGTGTTTTTTGTTTCCATTCTGCTTGAACGTGCCATAACTCGATGTGCATTATTGTTCGATCCATTGTGTTGGTCTTTCCTATAAGACACAGCTCCTGTTTTCCCTCTCCTGCACTTTTGTTTAAGTCTCTGCTGACTGCTTACAGCACACTTGCTTCAAGTAGTCCACCAATTAATTGCATGTCTGTGTGGAATGGACTGTCTTAAAGTAAGGATATCAAACCATTTTTAGCTAATTGCTTTGCGTAGCAGGTAGGGGGGCAAATCACTAAATTTTTTCAGGACAGAGTGTACTTCAGAACCAAGGTTGGGGACATCTTCTTTGTAGTTGTTAGGCATGAGGAAATGATAGCCAAGGGTTTCTCTTGTGCAACCTAGATAATTTTTTTCTACCTCTGTTCTAGGGTGTTTTGTGTGTTCTCCTTTTACGACACACAGAATTAATGAAGAACTTGAAATACTTCTACCAATTGTTTCAATCATTTGTTAAGACACTGCTCAACAAGTAACCAAAGGCTACAGCTGACACACTGGTAGCAGGCCTCAGCTTGCAGGGTGGAAATCGCAGAGCTTTATTTAGCCAAAGCCATCGTTAGCTTGGCCTTGGCAGCAAGTGAGCGACAAGATAAACTGAAATGTAAATTTCTGACTCATCTTTTTGTTAAATTATAGATGGTGCCTAAGATCTTTAGGCCCAGCAGAAGGCTTTCCTCGTTAGTTTAGTGGACAGTATCTCCGCCTGTCACGCGGAAGACCGGGGTTCGATTCCCCGACGGGGAGGTGTTTTTTGTTTCCATTCTGCTTGAACGTGCCATAACTCGATGTGCATTATTGTTCGATCCATTGTGTTGGTCTTTCCTATGAGACACAGCTCCTGTTTTCCCTCTCCTGCACTTTTGTTTAAGTCTCTGCTGACTGCTTACAGCACACTTGCTTCAAGTAGTCCACCAATTAATTGCATGTCTGTGTGGAATGGACTGTCTTAAAGTAGGGATATCAAACCATTTTTAGCTAATTGCTTTGCGTAGCAGGTAGCGGGGCAAATCACTAAATTTTTTCAGGACAGAGTGTACTTCAGAACCAAGGTTGGGGACATCTTCTTTGTAGTTGTTAGGCATGAGGAAATGATAGCCAAGGGTTTCTCTTGTGCAACCTAGATCATTTTTTTCTGCCTCTGTTCTAGAGTGTTTTGTGTGTTCTCCTTTTACGACACACAGAATTCATGAAGAACTTGAAATACTTCTACCAATTGTTTCAATCATTTGTTAAGACACTGCTCAACAAGTAACCAAAGGCTACAGCTGACACACTGGTAGCAGGCCTCAGCTTGCAGGGTGGAAATCGCAGAGCTTTATTTAGCCAAAGCCATCGTTAGCTTGGCCTTGGCAGCAAGTGAGCGGCAAAATAATCTGAAATGTAAATTTCTGACTCATCTTTTTGTTAAATTATAGATGGTGCCTAAGATCTTTAGGCCTAGCAGAAGGTTTTCCTCGTTAGTATAGTAGACAGTATCTCCGCCTGTCACGCGGAAGACCGGGGTTCGATTCCCCGACTGCGAGGTGTTTTTTGTTTTCATTCTGCTTGAACGTGCCATAACTCGATGTGCATTATTGTTCGATCCATTGTGTTGGTCTTTCCTATGAGACACAGCTCCTGTTTTCCCTCTCCTGCACTTTTGTTTAAGTCTCTGCTGACTGCTTACAGCACACTTGCTTCAAGTAGTCCACCAATTAATTGCATGTCTGTGTGGAATGGACTGTCTTAAAGTAAGGATATCAAACCATTTTTAGCTAATTGCTTTGCGTAGCAGGTAGGGGGGCAAATCACTAAATTTTTTCAGGACAGAGTGTACTTCAGAACCAAGGTTGGGGACATCTTCTTTGTAGTTGTTAGGCATGAGGAAATGATAGCCAAGGGTTTCTCTTGTGCAACCTAGATAATTTTTTTCTGCCTCTGTTCTAGAGTGTTTTGTGTGTTCTCCTTTTACGACACACAGAATTAATGAAGAACTTGAAATACTTCTACCAATTGTTTCAATCATTTGTTAAGACACTGCTCAACAAGTAACCAAAGGCTACAGCTGACACACTGGTAGCAGGCCTCAGCTTGCAGGGTGGAAATCGCAGAGCATTATTTAGCCAAAGCCATCGTTAGCTTGGCCTTGGCAGCAAGTGAGCGGCAAAATAATCTGAAATGTAAATTTCTGACTCATCTTTTTGTTAAATTATAGATGGTGCCTAAGATCTTTAGGCCTAGCAGAAGGCTTTCCTCGTTAGTATAGTGGACAGTATCTCCGCCTGTCACGCGGAAGACCGGGGTTCGATTCCCCGACTGGGAGGTGTTTTTTGTTTCCATTCTGCTTGAACGTGCCATAACTCGATGTGCATTATTGTTCGATCCATTGTGTTGGTCTTTCCTATGAGACACAGCTCCTGTTTTCCCTCTCCTGCACTTTTGTTTAAGTCTCTGCTGACTGCTTACAGCACACTTGCTTCAAGTAGTCCACCAATTAATTGCATGTCTGTGTGGAATGGACTGTCTTAAAGTAGGGATATCAAACCATTTTTAGCTAATTGCTTTGCGTAGCAGGTAGGGGGGCAAATCACTAAATTTTTTCAGGACAGAGTGTACTTCAGAACCAAGGTTGGGGACATCTTCTTTGTAGTTGTTAGGCATGAGGAAATGATAGCCAAGGGTTTCTCTTGTGCAACCTAGATCATTTTTTTCTACCTCTGTTCTAGAGTGTTTTGTGTGTTCTCCTTTTACGACACACAGAATTCATGAAGAACTTGAAATACTTCTACCAATTGTTTGAATCATTTGTTAAGACACTGCTCAACAAGTAACCAAAGGCTACAGCTGACACACTGGTAGCAGGCCTCAGCTTGCAGGGTGGAAATCGCAGAGCTTTATTTAGCCAAAGCCATCGTTAGCTTGGCCTTGGCAGCAAGTGAGCGACAAGATAAACTGAAATGTAAATTTCTGACTCATCTTTTTGTTAAATTATAGATGGTGCCTAAGATCGTTAGGCCCAGCAGAAGGCTTTCCTCGTTAGTATAGTGGACAGTATCTCCGCCTGTCACGCGGAAGACCGGGGTTAGATTCCCCGACGGGGAGGTGTTTTTTGTTTCCATTCTGCTTGAACGTGCCATAACTCGATGTGCATTATTGTTCGATCCATTGTGTTGGTCTTTTCTATGAGACACAGCTCCTGTTTTCCCTCTCCTGCACTTTTGTTTAAGTCTCTGCTGACTGCTTACAGCACACTTGCTTCAAGTAGTCCACCAATTAATTGCATGTCTGTGTGGAATGGACTGTCTTAAAGTAGGGATATCAAACCATTTTTAGCTAATTGCTTTGCGTAGCAGGTAGGGGGGCAAATCACTAAATTTTTTCAGGACAGAGTGTACTTTAGAACCAAGGTTGGGGACATCTTCTTTGTAGTTGTTAGGCATGAGGAAATGATAGCCAAGGGTTTCTCTTGTGCAACCTAGATCATTTTTTTCTACCTCTGTTCTAGAGTGTTTTGTGTGTTCTCCTTTTACGACACACAGAATTCATGAAGAACTTGAAATACTTCTACCAATTGTTTGAATCATTTGTTAAGACACTGCTCAACAAGTAACCAAAGGCTACAGCTGACACACTGGTAGCAGGCCTCAGCTTGCAGGGTGGAAATCGCAGAGCATTATTTAGCCAAAGCCATCGTTAGCTTGGCTTTGGCAGCAAGTGAGCGGCAAAATAATCTGAAATGTAAATTTCTGACTCATCTTTTTGTTAAATTATAGATGGTGCCTAAGATCTTTAGGCCCAGCAGAAGGCTTTCCTCGTTAGTATAGTGGACAGTATCTCCGCCTGTCACGCGGAAGACCGGGGTTCGATTCCCCGACGGGGAGGTGTTTTTTGTTTCCATTCTGCTTGAACGTGCCATAACTCGATGTGCATTATTGTTCGATCCATTGTGTTGGTCTTTCCTATAAGACACAGCTCCTGTTTTCCCTCTCCTGCACTTTTGTTTAAGTCTCTGCTGACTGCTTACAGCACACTTGCTTCAAGTAGTCCACCAATTAATTGCATGTCTGTGTGGAATGGACTGTCTTAAAGTAGGGATATCAAACCATTTTTAGCTAATTGCTTTGCGTAGCAGGTAGGGGGGCAAATCACTAAATTTTTTCAGGACAGAGTGTACTTCAGAACCAAGGTTGGGGACATCTTCTTTGTAGTTGTTAGGCATGAGGAAATGATAGCCAAGGGTTTCTCTTGTGCAACCTAGATCATTTTTTTCTACCTCTGTTCTAGAGTGTTTTGTGTGTTCTCCTTTTACGACACACAGAATTCATGAAGAACTTGAAATACTTCTACCAATTGTTTGAATCATTTGTTAAGACACTGCTCAACAAGTAACCAAAGGCTACAGCTGACACACTGGTAGCAGGCCTCAGCTTGCAGGGTGGAAATCGCAGAGCATTATTTAGCCAAAGCCATCATTAGCTTGGCCTTGGCAGCAAGTGAGCGGCAAAATAATCTGAAATGTAAATTTCTGACTCATCTTTTTGTTAAATTATAGATGGTGCCTAAGATCTTTAGGCCTAGCAGAAGGCTTTCCTCGTTAGTATAGTGGACAGTATCTCCGCCTGTCACGCGGAAGACCGGGGTTTGATTCCCCGACTGGGAGGTGTTTTTTGTTTCCATTCTGCTTGAACGTGCCATAACTCGATGTGCATTATTGTTCGATCCATTGTGTTGGTCTTTCCTATGAGACACAGCTCCTGCTTTCCCTTTCCTGCACTTTTGTTTAAGTCTCTGCTGACTGCTTACAGCACACTTGCTTCAAGTAGTCCACCAATTAATTGCATGTCTGTGTGGAATGGACTGTCTTAAAGTAGGGATATCAAACCATTTTTAGCTAATTGCTTTGCGTAGCAGGTAGCGGGGCAAATCACTAAATTTTTTCAGGACAGAGTGTACTTCAGAACCAAGGTTGGGGACATCTTCTTTGTAGTTGTTAGGCATGAGGAAATGATAGCCAAGGGTTTCTCTTGTGCAACCTAGATCATTTTTTTCTGCCTCTGTTCTAGAGTGTTTTGTGTGTTCTCCTTTTACGACACACAGAATTCATGAAGAACTTGAAATACTTCTACCAATTGTTTGAATCATTTGTTAAGACACTGCTCAACAAGTAACCAAAGGCAACAGCTGACACACTGGTAGCAGGCCTCAGCTTGCAGGGTGGAAATCGCAGAGCTTTATTTAGCCAAAGCCATCGTTAGCTTGGCCTTGGCAGCAAGTGAGCGACAAGATAAACTGAAATGTAAATTTCTGACTCATCTTTTTGTTAAATTATAGATGGTGCCTAAGATCTTTAGGCCCAGCAGAAGGCTTTCCTCGTTAGTATAGTGGACAGTATCTCCGCCTGTCACGCGGAAGACCGGGGTTCGATTCCCCGACGGGGAGGTGTTTTTTGTTTCCATTCTGCTTGAACGTGCCATAACTCGATGTGCATTATTGTTCGATCCATTGTGTTGGTCTTTCCTATAAGACACAGCTCCTGTTTTCCCTCTCCTGCACTTTTGTTTAAGTCTCTGCTGACTGCTTACAGCACACTTGCTTCAAGTAGTCCACCAATTAATTGCATGTCTGTGTGGAATGGACTGTCTTAAAGTAAGGATATCAAACCATTTTTAGCTAATTGCTTTGCGTAGCAGGTAGGGGGGCAAATCACTAAATTTTTTCAGGACAGAGTGTACTTCAGAACCAAGGTTGGGGACATCTTCTTTGTAGTTGTTAGGCATGAGGAAATGATAGCCAAGGGTTTCTCTTGTGCAACCTAGATAATTTTTTTCTACCTCTGTTCTAGGGTGTTTTGTGTGTTCTCCTTTTACGACACACAGAATTAATGAAGAACTTGAAATACTTCTACCAATTGTTTCAATCATTTGTTAAGACACTGCTCAACAAGTAACCAAAGGCTACAGCTGACACACTGGTAGCAGGCCTCAGCTTGCAGGGTGGAAATCGCAGAGCTTTATTTAGCCAAAGCCATCGTTAGCTTGGCCTTGGCAGCAAGTGAGCGACAAGATAAACTGAAATGTAAATTTCTGACTCATCTTTTTGTTAAATTATAGATGGTGCCTAAGATCTTTAGGCCCAGCAGAAGGCTTTCCTCGTTAGTTTAGTGGACAGTATCTCCGCCTGTCACGCGGAAGACCGGGGTTCGATTCCCCGACGGGGAGGTGTTTTTTGTTTCCATTCTGCTTGAACGTGCCATAACTCGATGTGCATTATTGTTCGATCCATTGTGTTGGTCTTTCCTATGAGACACAGCTCCTGTTTTCCCTCTCCTGCACTTTTGTTTAAGTCTCTGCTGACTGCTTACAGCACACTTGCTTCAAGTAGTCCACCAATTAATTGCATGTCTGTGTGGAATGGACTGTCTTAAAGTAGGGATATCAAACCATTTTTAGCTAATTGCTTTGCGTAGCAGGTAGGGGGGCAAATCACTAAATTTTTTCAGGACAGAGTGTACTTCAGAACCAAGGTTGGGGACATCTTCTTTGTAGTTGTTAGGCATGAGGAAATGATAGCCAAGGGTTTCTCTTGTGCAACCTAGATCATTTTTTTCTACCTCTGTTCTAGAGTGTTTTGTGTGTTCTCCTTTTACGACACACAGAATTCATGAAGAACTTGAAATACTTCTACCAATTGTTTGAATCATTTGTTAAGACACTGCTCAACAAGTAACCAAAGGCTACAGCTGACACACTGGTAGCAGGCCTCAGCTTGCAGGGTGGAAATCGCAGAGCATTATTTAGCCAAAGCCATCGTTAGCTTGGCCTTGGCAGCAAGTGAGCGGCAAAATAATCTGAAATGTAAATTTCTGACTCATCTTTTTGTTAAATTATAGATGGTGCCTAAGATCTTTAGGCCTAGCAGAAGGCTTTCCTCGTTAGTATAGTGGACAGTATCTCCGCCTGTCACGCGGAAGACCGGGGTTCGATTCCCCGACTGGGAGGTGTTTTTTGTTTCCATTCTGCTTGAACGTGCCATAACTCGATGTGCATTATTGTTCGATCCATTGTGTTGGTCTTTCCTATGAGACACAGCTCCTGTTTTCCCTCTCCTGCACTTTTGTTTAAGTCTCTGCTGACTGCTTACAGCACACTTGCTTCAAGTAGTCCACCAATTAATTGCATGTCTGTGTGGAATGGACTGTCTTAAAGTAGGGATATCAAACCATTTTTAGCTAATTGCTTTGCGTAGCAGGTAGCGGGGCAAATCACTAAATTTTTTCAGGACAGAGTGTACTTCAGAACCAAGGTTGGGGACATCTTCTTTGTAGTTGTTAGGCATGAGGAAATGATAGCCAAGGGTTTCTCTTGTGCAACCTAGATCATTTTTTTCTGCCTCTGTTCTAGAGTGTTTTGTGTGTTCTCCTTTTACGACACACAGAATTCATGAAGAACTTGAAATACTTCTACCAATTGTTTCAATCATTTGTTAAGACACTGCTCAACAAGTAACCAAAGGCTACAGCTGACACACTGGTAGCAGGCCTCAGCTTGCAGGGTGGAAATCGCAGAGCTTTATTTAGCCAAAGCCATCGTTAGCTTGGCCTTGGCAGCAAGTGAGCGGCAAAATAATCTGAAATGTAAATTTCTGACTCATCTTTTTGTTAAATTATAGATGGTGCCTAAGATCTTTAGGCCTAGCAGAAGGTTTTCCTCGTTAGTATAGTAGACAGTATCTCCGCCTGTCACGCGGAAGACCGGGGTTCGATTCCCCGACTGCGAGGTGTTTTTTGTTTTCATTCTGCTTGAACGTGCCATAACTCGATGTGCATTATTGTTCGATCCATTGTGTTGGTCTTTCCTATGAGACACAGCTCCTGTTTTCCCTCTCCTGCACTTTTGTTTAAGTCTCTGCTGACTGCTTACAGCACACTTGCTTCAAGTAGTCCACCAATTAATTGCATGTCTGTGTGGAATGGACTGTCTTAAAGTAAGGATATCAAACCATTTTTAGCTAATTGCTTTGCGTAGCAGGTAGGGGGGCAAATCACTAAATTTTTTCAGGACAGAGTGTACTTCAGAACCAAGGTTGGGGACATCTTCTTTGTAGTTGTTAGGCATGAGGAAATGATAGCCAAGGGTTTCTCTTGTGCAACCTAGATAATTTTTTTCTGCCTCTGTTCTAGAGTGTTTTGTGTGTTCTCCTTTTACGACACACAGAATTAATGAAGAACTTGAAATACTTCTACCAATTGTTTCAATCATTTGTTAAGACACTGCTCAACAAGTAACCAAAGGCTACAGCTGACACACTGGTAGCAGGCCTCAGCTTGCAGGGTGGAAATCGCAGAGCTTTATTTAGCCAAAGCCATCGTTAGCTTGGCCTTGGCAGCAAGTGAGCGACAAGATAAACTGAAATGTAAATTTCTGACTCATCTTTTTGTTAAATTATAGATGGTGCCTAAGATCTTTAGGCCCAGCAGAAGGCTTTCCTCGTTAGTATAGTGGACAGTATCTCCGCCTGTCACGCGGAAGACCGGGGTTCGATTCCCCGACGGGGAGGTGTTTTTTGTTTCCATTCTGCTTGAACGTGCCATAACTCGATGTGCATTATTGTTCGATCCATTGTGTTGGTCTTTCCTATGAGACAC
This sequence comes from Silurus aristotelis, assembly GCF_946808225.1. NCBI lineage: Eukaryota > Metazoa > Chordata > Actinopteri > Siluriformes > Siluridae > Silurus > Silurus aristotelis. The sequence continues at coordinate 7,877,607 of NC_139579.1, forward strand.
AGCTCCTGTTTTCCCTCTCCTGCACTTTTGTTTAAGTCTCTGCTGACTGCTTACAGCACACTTGCTTCAAGTAGTCCACCAATTAATTGCATGTCTGTGTGGAATGGACTGTCTTAAAGTAGGGATATCAAACCATTTTTAGCTAATTGCTTTGCGTAGCAGGTAGGGGGGCAAATCACTAAATTTTTTCAGGACAGAGTGTACTTCAGAACCAAGGTTGGGGACATCTTCTTTGTAGTTGTTAGGCATGAGGAAATGATAGCCAAGGGTTTCTCTTGTGCAACCTAGATCATTTTTTTCTACCTCTGTTCTAGAGTGTTTTGTGTGTTCTCCTTTTACGACACACAGAATTCATAAAGAGCTTGAAATACTTCTACCAATTGTTTGAATCATTTGTTAAGACACTGCTCAACAAGTAACCAAAGGCTACAGCTGACACACTGGTAGCAGGCCTCAGCTTGCAGGGTGGAAATCGCAGAGCATTATTTAGCCAAAGCCATCGTTAGCTTGGCCTTGGCAGCAAGTGAGCGACAAAATAAACTGAAATGTAAATTTCTGACTCATCTTTTTGTTAAATTATAGATGGTGCCTAAGATCTTTAGGCCCAGCAGAAGGCTTTCCTCGTTAGTATAGTGGACAGTATCTCCGCCTGTCACGCGGAAGACCGGGGTTCGATTCCCCGACTGGGAGGTGTTTTTTGTTTCCATTCTGCTTGAACGTGCCATAACTCGATGTGCATTATTGTTCGATCCATTGTGTTGGTCTTTCCTATGAGACACAGCTCCTGTTTTCCCTCTCCTGCACTTTTGTTTAAGTCTCTGCTGACTGCTTACAGCACACTTGCTTTAAGTAGTCCACCAATTAATTGCATGTCTGTGTGGAATGGACTGTCTTAAAGTAGGGATATCAAACCATTTTTAGCTAATTGCTTTGCGTAGCAGGTAGGGGGGCAAATCACTAAATTTTTTCAGGACAGAGTGTACTTTAGAACCAAGGTTGGGGACATCTTCTTTGTAGTTGTTAGGCATGAGGAAATGATAGCCAAGGGTTTCTCTTGTGCAACCTAGATCATTTTTTTCTGCCTCTGTTCTAGAGTGTTTTGTGTGTTCTCCTTTTACGACACACAGAATTCATGAAGAACTTGAAATACTTCTACCAATTGTTTGAATCATTTGTTAAGACACTGCTCAACAAGTAACCAAAGGCTACAGCTGACACACTGGTAGCAGGCCTCAGCTTGCAGGGTGGAAATCGCAGAGCTTTATTTAGCCAAAGCCATCGTTAGCTTGGCCTTGGCAGCAAGTGAGCGACAAGATAAACTGAAATGTAAATTTCTGACTCATCTTTTTGTTAAATTATAGATGGTGCCTAAGATCTTTAGGCCCAGCAGAAGGCTTTCCTCGTTAGTATATTGGACAGTATCTCCGCCTGTCACGCGGAAGACCGGGGTTCGATTCCCCGACGGGGAGGTGTTTTTTGTTTCCATTCTGCTTGAACGTGCCATAACTCGATGTGCATTATTGTTCGATCCATTGTGTTGGTCTTTCCTATAAGACACAGCTCCTGTTTTCCCTCTCCTGCACTTTTGTTTAAGTCTCTGCTGACTGCTTACAGCACACTTGCTTCAAGTAGTCCACCAATTAATTGCATGTCTGTGTGGAATGGACTGTCTTAAAGTAAGGATATCAAACCATTTTTAGCTAATTGCTTTGCGTAGCAGGTAGGGGGGCAAATCACTAAATTTTTTCAGGACAGAGTGTACTTCAGAACCAAGGTTGGGGACATCTTCTTTGTAGTTGTTAGGCATGAGGAAATGATAGCCAAGGGTTTCTCTTGTGCAACCTAGATAATTTTTTTCTGCCTCTGTTCTAGAGTGTTTTGTGTGTTCTCCTTTTACGACACACAGAATTAATGAAGAACTTGAAATACTTCTACCAATTGTTTCAATCATTTGTTAAGACACTGCTCAACAAGTAACCAAAGGCTACAGCTGACACACTGGTAGCAGGCCTCAGCTTGCAGGGTGGAAATCGCAGAGCTTTATTTAGCCAAAGCCATCGTTAGCTTGGCCTTGGCAGCAAGTGAGCGACAAGATAAACTGAAATGTAAATTTCTGACTCATCTTTTTGTTAAATTATAGATGGTGCCTAAGATCTTTAGGCCCAGCAGAAGGCTTTCCTCGTTAGTTTAGTGGACAGTATCTCCGCCTGTCACGCGGAAGACCGGGGTTCGATTCCCCGACGGGGAGGTGTTTTTTGTTTCCATTCTGCTTGAACGTGCCATAACTCGATGTGCATTATTGTTCGATCCATTGTGTTGGTCTTTCCTATGAGACACAGCTCCTGTTTTCCCTCTCCTGCACTTTTGTTTAAGTCTCTGCTGACTGCTTACAGCACACTTGCTTCAAGTAGTCCACCAATTAATTGCATGTCTGTGTGGAATGGACTGTCTTAAAGTAGGGATATCAAACCATTTTTAGCTAATTGCTTTGCGTAGCAGGTAGGGGGGCAAATCACTAAATTTTTTCAGGACAGAGTGTACTTCAGAACCAAGGTTGGGGACATCTTCTTTGTAGTTGTTAGGCATGAGGAAATGATAGCCAAGGGTTTCTCTTGTGCAACCTAGATCATTTTTTTCTACCTCTGTTCTAGAGTGTTTTGTGTGTTCTCCTTTTACGACACACAGAATTCATGAAGAACTTGAAATACTTCTACCAATTGTTTGAATCATTTGTTAAGACACTGCTCAACAAGTAACCAAAGGCTACAGCTGACACACTGGTAGCAGGCCTCAGCTTGCAGGGTGGAAATCGCAGAGCATTATTTAGCCAAAGCCATCGTTAGCTTGGCCTTGGCAGCAAGTGAGCGGCAAAATAATCTGAAATGTAAATTTCTGACTCATCTTTTTGTTAAATTATAGATGGTGCCTAAGATCTTTAGGCCTAGCAGAAGGCTTTCCTCGTTAGTATAGTGGACAGTATCTCCGCCTGTCACGCGGAAGACCGGGGTTCGATTCCCCGACTGGGAGGTGTTTTTTGTTTCCATTCTGCTTGAACGTGCCATAACTCGATGTGCATTATTGTTCGATCCATTGTGTTGGTCTTTCCTATGAGACACAGCTCCTGTTTTCCCTCTCCTGCACTTTTGTTTAAGTCTCTGCTGACTGCTTACAGCACACTTGCTTCAAGTAGTCCACCAATTAATTGCATGTCTGTGTGGAATGGACTGTCTTAAAGTAGGGATATCAAACCATTTTTAGCTAATTGCTTTGCGTAGCAGGTAGCGGGGCAAATCACTAAATTTTTTCAGGACAGAGTGTACTTCAGAACCAAGGTTGGGGACATCTTCTTTGTAGTTGTTAGGCATGAGGAAATGATAGCCAAGGGTTTCTCTTGTGCAACCTAGATCATTTTTTTCTGCCTCTGTTCTAGAGTGTTTTGTGTGTTCTCCTTTTACGACACACAGAATTCATGAAGAACTTGAAATACTTCTACCAATTGTTTCAATCATTTGTTAAGACACTGCTCAACAAGTAACCAAAGGCTACAGCTGACACACTGGTAGCAGGCCTCAGCTTGCAGGGTGGAAATCGCAGAGCTTTATTTAGCCAAAGCCATCGTTAGCTTGGCCTTGGCAGCAAGTGAGCGGCAAAATAATCTGAAATGTAAATTTCTGACTCATCTTTTTGTTAAATTATAGATGGTGCCTAAGATCTTTAGGCCTAGCAGAAGGTTTTCCTCGTTAGTATAGTAGACAGTATCTCCGCCTGTCACGCGGAAGACCGGGGTTCGATTCCCCGACTGCGAGGTGTTTTTTGTTTTCATTCTGCTTGAACGTGCCATAACTCGATGTGCATTATTGTTCGATCCATTGTGTTGGTCTTTCCTATGAGACACAGCTCCTGTTTTCCCTCTCCTGCACTTTTGTTTAAGTCTCTGCTGACTGCTTACAGCACACTTGCTTCAAGTAGTCCACCAATTAATTGCATGTCTGTGTGGAATGGACTGTCTTAAAGTAAGGATATCAAACCATTTTTAGCTAATTGCTTTGCGTAGCAGGTAGGGGGGCAAATCACTAAATTTTTTCAGGACAGAGTGTACTTCAGAACCAAGGTTGGGGACATCTTCTTTGTAGTTGTTAGGCATGAGGAAATGATAGCCAAGGGTTTCTCTTGTGCAACCTAGATAATTTTTTTCTGCCTCTGTTCTAGAGTGTTTTGTGTGTTCTCCTTTTACGACACACAGAATTAATGAAGAACTTGAAATACTTCTACCAATTGTTTCAATCATTTGTTAAGACACTGCTCAACAAGTAACCAAAGGCTACAGCTGACACACTGGTAGCAGGCCTCAGCTTGCAGGGTGGAAATCGCAGAGCATTATTTAGCCAAAGCCATCGTTAGCTTGGCCTTGGCAGCAAGTGAGCGGCAAAATAATCTGAAATGTAAATTTCTGACTCATCTTTTTGTTAAATTATAGATGGTGCCTAAGATCTTTAGGCCTAGCAGAAGGCTTTCCTCGTTAGTATAGTGGACAGTATCTCCGCCTGTCACGCGGAAGACCGGGGTTCGATTCCCCGACTGGGAGGTGTTTTTTGTTTCCATTCTGCTTGAACGTGCCATAACTCGATGTGCATTATTGTTCGATCCATTGTGTTGGTCTTTCCTATGAGACACAGCTCCTGTTTTCCCTCTCCTGCACTTTTGTTTAAGTCTCTGCTGACTGCTTACAGCACACTTGCTTCAAGTAGTCCACCAATTAATTGCATGTCTGTGTGGAATGGACTGTCTTAAAGTAGGGATATCAAACCATTTTTAGCTAATTGCTTTGCGTAGCAGGTAGGGGGCAAATCACTAAATTTTTTCAGGACAGAGTGTACTTCAGAACCAAGGTTGGGGACATCTTCTTTGTAGTTGTTAGGCATGAGGAAATGATAGCCAAGGGTTTCTCTTGTGCAACCTAGATCATTTTTTTCTACCTCTGTTCTAGAGTGTTTTGTGTGTTCTCCTTTTACGACACACAGAATTCATGAAGAACTTGAAATACTTCTACCAATTGTTTGAATCATTTGTTAAGACACTGCTCAACAAGTAACCAAAGGCTACAGCTGACACACTGGTAGCAGGCCTCAGCTTGCAGGGTGGAAATCGCAGAGCTTTATTTAGCCAAAGCCATCGTTAGCTTGGCCTTGGCAGCAAGTGAGCGACAAGATAAACTGAAATGTAAATTTCTGACTCATCTTTTTGTTAAATTATAGATGGTGCCTAAGATCTTTAGGCCCAGCAGAAGGCTTTCCTCGTTAGTATATTGGACAGTATCTCCGCCTGTCACGCGGAAGACCGGGGTTCGATTCCCCGACGGGGAGGTGTTTTTTGTTTCCATTCTGCTTGAACGTGCCATAACTCGATGTGCATTATTGTTCGATCCATTGTGTTGGTCTTTCCTATAAGACACAGCTCCTGTTTTCCCTCTCCTGCACTTTTGTTTAAGTCTCTGCTGACTGCTTACAGCACACTTGCTTCAAGTAGTCCACCAATTAATTGCATGTCTGTGTGGAATGGACTGTCTTAAAGTAAGGATATCAAACCATTTTTAGCTAATTGCTTTGCGTAGCAGGTAGGGGGGCAAATCACTAAATTTTTTCAGGACAGAGTGTACTTCAGAACCAAGGTTGGGGACATCTTCTTTGTAGTTGTTAGGCATGAGGAAATGATAGCCAAGGGTTTCTCTTGTGCAACCTAGATAATTTTTTTCTGCCTCTGTTCTAGAGTGTTTTGTGTGTTCTCCTTTTACGACACACAGAATTAATGAAGAACTTGAAATACTTCTACCAATTGTTTCAATCATTTGTTAAGACACTGCTCAACAAGTAACCAAAGGCTACAGCTGACACACTGGTAGCAGGCCTCAGCTTGCAGGGTGGAAATCGCAGAGCTTTATTTAGCCAAAGCCATCGTTAGCTTGGCCTTGGCAGCAAGTGAGCGACAAGATAAACTGAAATGTAAATTTCTGACTCATCTTTTTGTTAAATTATAGATGGTGCCTAAGATCTTTAGGCCCAGCAGAAGGCTTTCCTCGTTAGTTTAGTGGACAGTATCTCCGCCTGTCACGCGGAAGACCGGGGTTCGATTCCCCGACGGGGAGGTGTTTTTTGTTTCCATTCTGCTTGAACGTGCCATAACTCGATGTGCATTATTGTTCGATCCATTGTGTTGGTCTTTCCTATGAGACACAGCTCCTGTTTTCCCTCTCCTGCACTTTTGTTTAAGTCTCTGCTGACTGCTTACAGCACACTTGCTTCAAGTAGTCCACCAATTAATTGCATGTCTGTGTGGAATGGACTGTCTTAAAGTAGGGATATCAAACCATTTTTAGCTAATTGCTTTGCGTAGCAGGTAGGGGGGCAAATCACTAAATTTTTTCAGGACAGAGTGTACTTCAGAACCAAGGTTGGGGACATCTTCTTTGTAGTTGTTAGGCATGAGGAAATGATAGCCAAGGGTTTCTCTTGTGCAACCTAGATCATTTTTTTCTACCTCTGTTCTAGAGTGTTTTGTGTGTTCTCCTTTTACGACACACAGAATTCATGAAGAACTTGAAATACTTCTACCAATTGTTTGAATCATTTGTTAAGACACTGCTCAACAAGTAACCAAAGGCTACAGCTGACACACTGGTAGCAGGCCTCAGCTTGCAGGGTGGAAATCGCAGAGCATTATTTAGCCAAAGCCATCGTTAGCTTGGCCTTGGCAGCAAGTGAGCGGCAAAATAATCTGAAATGTACATTTCTGACTCATCTTTTTGTTAAATTATAGATGGTGCCTAAGATCTTTAGGCCTAGCAGAAGGCTTTCCTCGTTAGTATAGTGGACAGAATCTCCGCCTGTCACGTGGAAGACCGGGGTTCGATTCCCCGACTGGGAGGTGTTTTTTGTTTCCATTCTGCTTGAACGTGCCATAACTCGATGTGCATTATTGTTCGATCCATTGTGTTGGTCTTTCCTATGAGACACAGCTCCTGTTTTCCCTCTCCTGCACTTTTGTTTAAGTCTCTGCTGACTGCTTACAGCACACTTGCTTCAAGTAGTCCACCAATTAATTGCATGTCTGTGTGGAATGGACTGTCTTAAAGTAGGGATATCAAACCATTTTTAGCTAATTGCTTTGCGTAGCAGGTAGCGGGGCAAATCACTAAATTTTTTCAGGACAGAGTGTACTTCAGAACCAAGGTTGGGGACATCTTCTTTGTAGTTGTTAGGCATGAGGAAATGATAGCCAAGGGTTTCTCTTGTGCAACCTAGATCATTTTTTTCTGCCTCTGTTCTAGAGTGTTTTGTGTGTTCTCCTTTTACGACACACAGAATTCATGAAGAACTTGAAATACTTCTACCAATTGTTTCAATCATTTGTTAAGACACTGCTCAACAAGTAACCAAAGGCAACAGCTGACACACTGGTAGCAGGCCTCAGCTTGCAGGGTGGAAATCGCAGAGCTTTATTTAGCCAAAGCCATCGTTAGCTTGGCCTTGGCAGCAAGTGAGCGACAAGATAAACTGAAATGTAAATTTCTGACTCATCTTTTTGTTAAATTATAGATGGTGCCTAAGATCTTTAGGCCCAGCAGAAGGCTTTCCTCGTTAGTATAGTGGACAGTATCTCCGCCTGTCACGCGGAAGACCGGGGTTCGATTCCCCGACGGGGAGGTGTTTTTTGTTTCCATTCTGCTTGAACGTGCCATAACTCGATGTGCATTATTGTTCGATCCATTGTGTTGGTCTTTCCTATAAGACACAGCTCCTGTTTTCCCTCTCCTGCACTTTTGTTTAAGTCTCTGCTGACTGCTTACAGCACACTTGCTTCAAGTAGTCCACCAATTAATTGCATGTCTGTGTGGAATGGACTGTCTTAAAGTAAGGATATCAAACCATTTTTAGCTAATTGCTTTGCGTAGCAGGTAGGGGGGCAAATCACTAAATTTTTTCAGGACAGAGTGTACTTCAGAACCAAGGTTGGGGACATCTTCTTTGTAGTTGTTAGGCATGAGGAAATGATAGCCAAGGGTTTCTCTTGTGCAACCTAGATAATTTTTTTCTACCTCTGTTCTAGGGTGTTTTGTGTGTTCTCCTTTTACGACACACAGAATTAATGAAGAACTTGAAATACTTCTACCAATTGTTTCAATCATTTGTTAAGACACTGCTCAACAAGTAACCAAAGGCTACAGCTGACACACTGGTAGCAGGCCTCAGCTTGCAGGGTGGAAATCGCAGAGCTTTATTTAGCCAAAGCCATCGTTAGCTTGGCCTTGGCAGCAAGTGAGCGACAAGATAAACTGAAATGTAAATTTCTGACT
>NC_139579.1:7886156-7941939 GCF_946808225.1 Silurus aristotelis
CATCTTTTTGTTAAATTATAGATGGTGCCTAAGATCTTTAGGCCCAGCAGAAGGCTTTCCTCGTTAGTTTAGTGGACAGTATCTCCGCCTGTCACGCGGAAGACCGGGGTTCGATTCCCCGACGGGGAGGTGTTTTTTGTTTCCATTCTGCTTGAACGTGCCATAACTCGATGTGCATTATTGTTCGATCCATTGTGTTGGTCTTTCCTATGAGACACAGCTCCTGTTTTCCCTCTCCTGCACTTTTGTTTAAGTCTCTGCTGACTGCTTACAGCACACTTGCTTCAAGTAGTCCACCAATTAATTGCATGTCTGTGTGGAATGGACTGTCTTAAAGTAGGGATATCAAACCATTTTTAGCTAATTGCTTTGCGTAGCAGGTAGCGGGGCAAATCACTAAATTTTTTCAGGACAGAGTGTACTTCAGAACCAAGGTTGGGGACATCTTCTTTGTAGTTGTTAGGCATGAGGAAATGATAGCCAAGGGTTTCTCTTGTGCAACCTAGATCATTTTTTTCTGCCTCTGTTCTAGAGTGTTTTGTGTGTTCTCCTTTTACGACACACAGAATTCATGAAGAACTTGAAATACTTCTACCAATTGTTTCAATCATTTGTTAAGACACTGCTCAACAAGTAACCAAAGGCTACAGCTGACACACTGGTAGCAGGCCTCAGCTTGCAGGGTGGAAATCGCAGAGCTTTATTTAGCCAAAGCCATCGTTAGCTTGGCCTTGGCAGCAAGTGAGCGGCATTATAATCTGAAATGTAAATTTCTGACTCATCTTTTTGTTAAATTATAGATGGTGCCTAAGATCTTTAGGCCTAGCAGAAGGTTTTCCTCGTTAGTATAGTAGACAGTATCTCCGCCTGTCACGCGGAAGACCGGGGTTCGATTCCCCGACTGCGAGGTGTTTTTTGTTTTCATTCTGCTTGAACGTGCCATAACTCGATGTGCATTATTGTTCGATCCATTGTGTTGGTCTTTCCTATGAGACACAGCTCCTGTTTTCCCTCTCCTGCACTTTTGTTTAAGTCTCTGCTGACTGCTTACAGCACACTTGCTTCAAGTAGTCCACCAATTAATTGCATGTCTGTGTGGAATGGACTGTCTTAAAGTAAGGATATCAAACCATTTTTAGCTAATTGCTTTGCGTAGCAGGTAGGGGGGCAAATCACTAAATTTTTTCAGGACAGAGTGTACTTCAGAACCAAGGTTGGGGACATCTTCTTTGTAGTTGTTAGGCATGAGGAAATGATAGCCAAGGGTTTCTCTTGTGCAACCTAGATAATTTTTTTCTGCCTCTGTTCTAGAGTGTTTTGTGTGTTCTCCTTTTACGACACACAGAATTAATGAAGAACTTGAAATACTTCTACCAATTGTTTCAATCATTTGTTAAGACACTGCTCAACAAGTAACCAAAGGCTACAGCTGACACACTGGTAGCAGGCCTCAGCTTGCAGGGTGGAAATCGCAGAGCATTATTTAGCCAAAGCCATCGTTAGCTTGGCCTTGGCAGCAAGTGAGCGGCAAAATAATCTGAAATGTAAATTTCTGACTCATCTTTTTGTTAAATTATAGATGGTGCCTAAGATCTTTAGGCCTAGCAGAAGGCTTTCCTCGTTAGTATAGTGGACAGTATCTCCGCCTGTCACGCGGAAGACCGGGGTTCAATTCCCCGACTGGGAGGTGTTTTTTGTTTCCATTCTGCTTGAACGTGCCATAACTCGATGTGCATTATTGTTCGATCCATTGTGTTGGTCTTTCCTATGAGACACAGCTCCTGTTTTCCCTCTCCTGCACTTTTGTTTAAGTCTCTGCTGACTGCTTACAGCACACTTGCTTCAAGTAGTCCACCAATTAATTGCATGTCTGTGTGGAATGGACTGTCTTAAAGTAGGGATATCAAACCATTTTTAGCTAATTGCTTTGCGTAGCAGGTAGGGGGGCAAATCACTAAATTTTTTCAGGACAGAGTGTACTTCAGAACCAAGGTTGGGGACATCTTCTTTGTAGTTGTTAGGCATGAGGAAATGATAGCCAAGGGTTTCTCTTGTGCAACCTAGATCATTTTTTTCTACCTCTGTTCTAGAGTGTTTTGTGTGTTCTCCTTTTACGACACACAGAATTCATGAAGAACTTGAAATACTTCTACCAATTGTTTGAATCATTTGTTAAGACACTGCTCAACAAGTAACCAAAGGCTACAGCTGACACACTGGTAGCAGGCCTCAGCTTGCAGGGTGGAAATCGCAGAGCTTTATTTAGCCAAAGCCATCGTTAGCTTGGCCTTGGCAGCAAGTGAGCGACAAGATAAACTGAAATGTAAATTTCTGACTCATCTTTTTGTTAAATTATAGATGGTGCCTAAGATCTTTAGGCCCAGCAGAAGGCTTTCCTCGTTAGTATATTGGACAGTATCTCCGCCTGTCACGCGGAAGACCGGGGTTCGATTCCCCGACGGGGAGGTGTTTTTTGTTTCCATTCTGCTTGAACGTGCCATAACTCGATGTGCATTATTGTTCGATCCATTGTGTTGGTCTTTCCTATAAGACACAGCTCCTGTTTTCCCTCTCCTGCACTTTTGTTTAAGTCTCTGCTGACTGCTTACAGCACACTTGCTTCAAGTAGTCCACCAATTAATTGCATGTCTGTGTGGAATGGACTGTCTTAAAGTAAGGATATCAAACCATTTTTAGCTAATTGCTTTGCGTAGCAGGTAGGGGGGCAAATCACTAAATTTTTTCAGGACAGAGTGTACTTCAGAACCAAGGTTGGGGACATCTTCTTTGTAGTTGTTAGGCATGAGGAAATGATAGCCAAGGGTTTCTCTTGTGCAACCTAGATAATTTTTTTCTGCCTCTGTTCTAGAGTGTTTTGTGTGTTCTCCTTTTACGACACACAGAATTAATGAAGAACTTGAAATACTTCTACCAATTGTTTGAATCATTTGTTAAGACACTGCTCAACAAGTAACCAAAGGCTACAGCTGACACACTGGTAGCAGGCCTCAGCTTGCAGGGTGGAAATCGCAGAGCTTTATTTAGCCAAAGCCATCGTTAGCTTGGCCTTGGCAGCAAGTGAGCGACAAGATAAACTGAAATGTAAATTTCTGACTCATCTTTTTGTTAAATTATAGATGGTGCCTAAGATCTTTAGGCCCAGCAGAAGGCTTTCCTCGTTAGTTTAGTGGACAGTATCTCCGCCTGTCACGCGGAAGACCGGGGTTCGATTCCCCGACGGGGAGGTGTTTTTTGTTTCCATTCTGCTTGAACGTGCCATAACTCGATGTGCATTATTGTTCGATCCATTGTGTTGGTCTTTCCTATGAGACACAGCTCCTGTTTTCCCTCTCCTGCACTTTTGTTTAAGTCTCTGCTGACTGCTTACAGCACACTTGCTTCAAGTAGTCCACCAATTAATTGCATGTCTGTGTGGAATGGACTGTCTTAAAGTAGGGATATCAAACCATTTTTAGCTAATTGCTTTGCGTAGCAGGTAGGGGGGCAAATCACTAAATTTTTTCAGGACAGAGTGTACTTCAGAACCAAGGTTGGGGACATCTTCTTTGTAGTTGTTAGGCATGAGGAAATGATAGCCAAGGGTTTCTCTTGTGCAACCTAGATCATTTTTTTCTACCTCTGTTCTAGAGTGTTTTGTGTGTTCTCCTTTTACGACACACAGAATTCATGAAGAACTTGAAATACTTCTACCAATTGTTTGAATCATTTGTTAAGACACTGCTCAACAAGTAACCAAAGGCTACAGCTGACACACTGGTAGCAGGCCTCAGCTTGCAGGGTGGAAATCGCAGAGCATTATTTAGCCAAAGCCATCGTTAGCTTGGCCTTGGCAGCAAGTGAGCGGCAAAATAATCTGAAATGTACATTTCTGACTCATCTTTTTGTTAAATTATAGATGGTGCCTAAGATCTTTAGGCCTAGCAGAAGGCTTTCCTCGTTAGTATAGTGGACAGTATCTCCGCCTGTCACGTGGAAGACCGGGGTTCGATTCCCCGACTGGGAGGTGTTTTTTGTTTCCATTCTGCTTGAACGTGCCATAACTCGATGTGCATTATTGTTCGATCCATTGTGTTGGTCTTTCCTATGAGACACAGCTCCTGTTTTCCCTCTCCTGCACTTTTGTTTAAGTCTCTGCTGACTGCTTACAGCACACTTGCTTCAAGTAGTCCACCAATTAATTGCATGTCTGTGTGGAATGGACTGTCTTAAAGTAGGGATATCAAACCATTTTTAGCTAATTGCTTTGCGTAGCAGGTAGCGGGGCAAATCACTAAATTTTTTCAGGACAGAGTGTACTTCAGAACCAAGGTTGGGGACATCTTCTTTGTAGTTGTTAGGCATGAGGAAATGATAGCCAAGGGTTTCTCTTGTGCAACCTAGATCATTTTTTTCTGCCTCTGTTCTAGAGTGTTTTGTGTGTTCTCCTTTTACGACACACAGAATTCATGAAGAACTTGAAATACTTCTACCAATTGTTTCAATCATTTGTTAAGACACTGCTCAACAAGTAACCAAAGGCAACAGCTGACACACTGGTAGCAGGCCTCAGCTTGCAGGGTGGAAATCGCAGAGCTTTATTTAGCCAAAGCCATCGTTAGCTTGGCCTTGGCAGCAAGTGAGCGACAAGATAAACTGAAATGTAAATTTCTGACTCATCTTTTTGTTAAATTATAGATGGTGCCTAAGATCTTTAGGCCCAGCAGAAGGCTTTCCTCGTTAGTATAGTGGACAGTATCTCCGCCTGTCACGCGGAAGACCGGGGTTCGATTCCCCGACGGGGAGGTGTTTTTTGTTTCCATTCTGCTTGAACGTGCCATAACTCGATGTGCATTATTGTTCGATCCATTGTGTTGGTCTTTCCTATAAGACACAGCTCCTGTTTTCCCTCTCCTGCACTTTTGTTTAAGTCTCTGCTGACTGCTTACAGCACACTTGCTTCAAGTAGTCCACCAATTAATTGCATGTCTGTGTGGAATGGACTGTCTTAAAGTAAGGATATCAAACCATTTTTAGCTAATTGCTTTGCGTAGCAGGTAGGGGGGCAAATCACTAAATTTTTTCAGGACAGAGTGTACTTCAGAACCAAGGTTGGGGACATCTTCTTTGTAGTTGTTAGGCATGAGGAAATGATAGCCAAGGGTTTCTCTTGTGCAACCTAGATAATTTTTTTCTACCTCTGTTCTAGGGTGTTTTGTGTGTTCTCCTTTTACGACACACAGAATTAATGAAGAACTTGAAATACTTCTACCAATTGTTTCAATCATTTGTTAAGACACTGCTCAACAAGTAACCAAAGGCTACAGCTGACACACTGGTAGCAGGCCTCAGCTTGCAGGGTGGAAATCGCAGAGCTTTATTTAGCCAAAGCCATCGTTAGCTTGGCCTTGGCAGCAAGTGAGCGACAAGATAAACTGAAATGTAAATTTCTGACTCATCTTTTTGTTAAATTATAGATGGTGCCTAAGATCTTTAGGCCCAGCAGAAGGCTTTCCTCGTTAGTTTAGTGGACAGTATCTCCGCCTGTCACGCGGAAGACCGGGGTTCGATTCCCCGACGGGGAGGTGTTTTTTGTTTCCATTCTGCTTAAACGTGCCATAACTCGATGTGCATTATTGTTCGATCCATTGTGTTGGTCTTTCCTATGAGACACAGCTCCTGTTTTCCCTCTCCTGCACTTTTGTTTAAGTCTCTGCTGACTGCTTACAGCACACTTGCTTCAAGTAGTCCACCAATTAATTGCATGTCTGTGTGGAATGGACTGTCTTAAAGTAGGGATATCAAACCATTTTTAGCTAATTGCTTTGCGTAGCAGGTAGGGGGGCAAATCACTAAATTTTTTCAGGACAGAGTGTACTTCAGAACCAAGGTTGGGGACATCTTCTTTGTAGTTGTTAGGCATGAGGAAATGATAGCCAAGGGTTTCTCTTGTGCAACCTAGATCATTTTTTTCTACCTCTGTTCTAGAGTGTTTTGTGTGTTCTCCTTTTACGACACACAGAATTCATGAAGAACTTGAAATACTTCTACCAATTGTTTGAATCATTTGTTAAGACACTGCTCAACAAGTAACCAAAGGCTACAGCTGACACACTGGTAGCAGGCCTCAGCTTGCAGGGTGGAAATCGCAGAGCATTATTTAGCCAAAGCCATCGTTAGCTTGGCCTTGGCAGCAAGTGAGCGGCAAAATAATCTGAAATGTAAATTTCTGACTCATCTTTTTGTTAAATTATAGATGGTGCCTAAGATCTTTAGGCCTAGCAGAAGGCTTTCCTCGTTAGTATAGTGGACAGTATCTCCGCCTGTCACGCGGAAGACCGGGGTTCGATTCCCCGACTGGGAGGTGTTTTTTGTTTCCATTCTGCTTGAACGTGCCATAACTCGATGTGCATTATTGTTCGATCCATTGTGTTGGTCTTTCCTATGAGACACAGCTCCTGTTTTCCCTCTCCTGCACTTTTGTTTAAGTCTCTGCTGACTGCTTACAGCACACTTGCTTCAAGTAGTCCACCAATTAATTGCATGTCTGTGTGGAATGGACTGTCTTAAAGTAGGGATATCAAACCATTTTTAGCTAATTGCTTTGCGTAGCAGGTAGCGGGGCAAATCACTAAATTTTTTCAGGACAGAGTGTACTTCAGAACCAAGGTTGGGGACATCTTCTTTGTAGTTGTTAGGCATGAGGAAATGATAGCCAAGGGTTTCTCTTGTGCAACCTAGATCATTTTTTTCTACCTCTGTTCTAGAGTGTTTTGTGTGTTCTCCTTTTACGACACACAGAATTCATGAAGAACTTGAAATACTTCTACCAATTGTTTGAATCATTTGTTAAGACACTGCTCAACAAGTAACCAAAGGCTACAGCTGACACACTGGTAGCAGGCCTCAGCTTGCAGGGTGGAAATCGCAGAGCTTTATTTAGCCAAAGCCATCGTTAGCTTGGCCTTGGCAGCAAGTGAGCGACAAGATAAACTGAAATGTAAATTTCTGACTCATCTTTTTGTTAAATTATAGATGGTGCCTAAGATCTTTAGGCCCAGCAGAAGGCTTTCCTCGTTAGTTTAGTGGACAGTATCTCCGCCTGTCACGCGGAAGACCGGGGTTCGATTCCCCGACGGGGAGGTGTTTTTTGTTTCCATTCTGCTTGAACGTGCCATAACTCGATGTGCATTATTGTTCGATCCATTGTGTTGGTCTTTCCTATGAGACACAGCTCCTGTTTTCCCTCTCCTGCACTTTTGTTTAAGTCTCTGCTGACTGCTTACAGCACACTTGCTTCAAGTAGTCCACCAATTAATTGCATGTCTGTGTGGAATGGACTGTCTTAAAGTAGGGATATCAAACCATTTTTAGCTAATTGCTTTGCGTAGCAGGTAGGGGGGCAAATCACTAAATTTTTTCAGGACAGAGTGTACTTCAGAACCAAGGTTGGGGACATCTTCTTTGTAGTTGTTAGGCATGAGGAAATGATAGCCAAGGGTTTCTCTTGTGCAACCTAGATCATTTTTTTCTACCTCTGTTCTAGAGTGTTTTGTGTGTTCTCCTTTTACGACACACAGAATTCATGAAGAACTTGAAATACTTCTACCAATTGTTTGAATCATTTGTTAAGACACTGCTCAACAAGTAACCAAAGGCTACAGCTGACACACTGGTAGCAGGCCTCAGCTTGCAGGGTGGAAATCGCAGAGCATTATTTAGCCAAAGCCATCGTTAGCTTGGCCTTGGCAGCAAGTGAGCGGCAAAATAATCTGAAATGTAAATTTCTGACTCATCTTTTTGTTAAATTATAGATGGTGCCTAAGATCTTTAGGCCTAGCAGAAGGCTTTCCTCGTTAGTATAGTGGACAGTATCTCCGCCTGTCACGCGGAAGACCGGGGTTCGATTCCCCGACTGGGAGGTGTTTTTTGTTTCCATTCTGCTTGAACGTGCCATAACTCGATGTGCATTATTGTTCGATCCATTGTGTTGGTCTTTCCTATGAGACACAGCTCCTGTTTTCCCTCTCCTGCACTTTTGTTTAAGTCTCTGCTGACTGCTTACAGCACACTTGCTTCAAGTAGTCCACCAATTAATTGCATGTCTGTGTGGAATGGACTGTCTTAAAGTAGGGATATCAAACCATTTTTAGCTAATTGCTTTGCGTAGCAGGTAGCGGGGCAAATCACTAAATTTTTTCAGGACAGAGTGTACTTCAGAACCAAGGTTGGGGACATCTTCTTTGTAGTTGTTAGGCATGAGGAAATGATAGCCAAGGGTTTCTCTTGTGCAACCTAGATCATTTTTTTCTGCCTCTGTTCTAGAGTGTTTTGTGTGTTCTCCTTTTACGACACACAGAAATCATGAAGAACTTGAAATACTTCTACCAATTGTTTCAATCATTTGTTAAGACACTGCTCAACAAGTAACCAAAGGCTACAGCTGACACACTGGTAGCAGGCCTCAGCTTGCAGGGTGGAAATCGCAGAGCTTTATTTAGCCAAAGCCATCGTTAGCTTGGCCTTGGCAGCAAGTGAGCGGCAAAATAATCTGAAATGTAAATTTCTGACTCATCTTTTTGTTAAATTATAGATGGTGCCTAAGATCTTTAGGCCTAGCAGAAGGTTTTCCTCGTTAGTATAGTAGACAGTATCTCCGCCTGTCACGCGGAAGACCGGGGTTCGATTCCCCGACTGCGAGGTGTTTTTTGTTTTCATTCTGCTTGAACGTGCCATAACTCGATGTGCATTATTGTTCGATCCATTGTGTTGGTCTTTCCTATGAGACACAGCTCCTGTTTTCCCTCTCCTGCACTTTTGTTTAAGTCTCTGCTGACTGCTTACAGCACACTTGCTTCAAGTAGTCCACCAATTAAT
The DNA here is from genome assembly GCF_946808225.1 of Silurus aristotelis. NCBI lineage: Eukaryota > Metazoa > Chordata > Actinopteri > Siluriformes > Siluridae > Silurus > Silurus aristotelis. The sequence goes on from NC_139579.1 coordinate 7,895,031, forward strand.
TGCATGTCTGTGTGGAATGGACTGTCTTAAAGTAAGGATATCAAACCATTTTTAGCTAATTGCTTTGCGTAGCAGGTAGGGGGGCAAATCACTAAATTTTTTCAGGACAGAGTGTACTTCAGAACCAAGGTTGGGGACATCTTCTTTGTAGTTGTTAGGCATGAGGAAATGATAGCCAAGGGTTTCTCTTGTGCAACCTAGATAATTTTTTTCTGCCTCTGTTCTAGAGTGTTTTGTGTGTTCTCCTTTTACGACACACAGAATTAATGAAGAACTTGAAATACTTCTACCAATTGTTTCAATCATTTGTTAAGACACTGCTCAACAAGTAACCAAAGGCTACAGCTGACACACTGGTAGCAGGCCTCAGCTTGCAGGGTGGAAATCGCAGAGCTTTATTTAGCCAAAGCCATCGTTAGCTTGGCCTTGGCAGCAAGTGAGCGACAAGATAAACTGAAATGTAAATTTCTGACTCATCTTTTTGTTAAATTATAGATGGTGCCTAAGATCTTTAGGCCCAGCAGAAGGCTTTCCTCGTTAGTATAGTGGACAGTATCTCCGCCTGTCACGCGGAAGACCGGGGTTCGATTCCCCGACGGGGAGGTGTTTTTTGTTTCCATTCTGCTTGAACGTGCCATAACTCGATGTGCATTATTGTTCGATCCATTGTGTTGGTCTTTCCTATGAGACACAGCTCCTGTTTTCCCTCTCCTGCACTTTTGTTTAAGTCTCTGCTGACTGCTTACAGCACACTTGCTTCAAGTAGTCCACCAATTAATTGCATGTCTGTGTGGAATGGACTGTCTTAAAGTAGGGATATCAAACCATTTTTAGCTAATTGCTTTGCGTAGCAGGTAGGGGGGCAAATCACTAAATTTTTTCAGGACAGAGTGTACTTCAGAACCAAGGTTGGGGACATCTTCTTTGTAGTTGTTAGGCATGAGGAAATGATAGCCAAGGGTTTCTCTTGTGCAACCTAGATCATTTTTTTCTACCTCTGTTCTAGAGTGTTTTGTGTGTTCTCCTTTTACGACACACAGAATTCATGAAGAACTTGAAATACTTCTACCAATTGTTTGAATCATTTGTTAAGACACTGCTCAACAAGTAACCAAAGGCTACAGCTGACACACTGGTAGCAGGCCTCAGCTTGCAGGGTGGAAATCGCAGAGCATTATTTAGCCAAAGCCATCGTTAGCTTGGCCTTGGCAGCAAGTGAGCGGCAAAATAATCTGAAATGTAAATTTCTGACTCATCTTTTTGTTAAATTATAGATGGTGCCTAAGATCTTTAGGCCTAGCAGAAGGCTTTCCTCGTTAGTATAGTGGACAGTATCTCCGCCTGTCACGCGGAAGACCGGGGTTCGATTCCCCGACTGGGAGGTGTTTTTTGTTTCCATTCTGCTTGAACGTGCCATAACTCGATGTGCATTATTGTTCGATCCATTGTGTTGGTCTTTCCTATGAGACACAGCTCCTGTTTTCCCTCTCCTGCACTTTTGTTTAAGTCTCTGCTGACTGCTTACAGCACACTTGCTTCAAGTAGTCCACCAATTAATTGCATGTCTGTGTGGAATGGACTGTCTTAAAGTAAGGATATCAAACCATTTTTAGCTAATTGCTTTGCGTAGCAGGTAGGGGGGCAAATCACTAAATTTTTTCAGGACAGAGTGTACTTCAGAACCAAGGTTGGGGACATCTTCTTTGTAGTTGTTAGGCATGAGGAAATGATAGCCAAGGGTTTCTCTTGTGCAACCTAGATCATTTTTTTCTGCCTCTGTTCTAGAGTGTTTTGTGTGTTCTCCTTTTACGACACACAGAATTAATGAAGAACTTGAAATACTTCTACCAATTGTTTGAATCATTTGTTAAGACACTGCTCAACAAGTAACCAAAGGCTACAGCTGACACACTGGTAGCAGGCCTCAGCTTGCAGGGTGGAAATCGCAGAGCTTTATTTAGCCAAAGCCATCGTTAGCTTGGCCTTGGCAGCAAGTGAGCGACAAAATAAACTGAAATGTAAATTTCTGACTCATCTTTTTGTTAAATTATAGATGGTGCCTAAGATCTTTAGGCCCAGCAGAAGGCTTTCCTCGTTAGTATAGTGGACAGTATCTCCGCCTGTCACGCGGAAGACCGGGGTTCGATTCCCCGACTGGGAGGTGTTTTTTGTTTCCATTCTGCTTGAACGTGCCATAACTCGATGTGCATTATTGTTCGATCCATTGTGTTGGTCTTTCCTATGAGACACAGCTCCTGTTTTCCCTCTCCTGCACTTTTGTTTAAGTCTCTGCTGACTGCTTACAGCACACTTGCTTTAAGTAGTCCACCAATTAATTGCATGTCTGTGTGGAATGGACTGTCTTAAAGTAGGGATATCAAACCATTTTTAGCTAATTGCTTTGCGTAGCAGGTAGGGGGGCAAATCACTAAATTTTTTCAGGACAGAGTGTACTTTAGAACCAAGGTTGGGGACATCTTCTTTGTAGTTGTTAGGCATGAGGAAATGATAGCCAAGGGTTTCTCTTGTGCAACCTAGATCATTTTTTTCTGCCTCTGTTCTAGAGTGTTTTGTGTGTTCTCCTTTTACGACACACAGAATTAATGAAGAACTTGAAATACTTCTACCAATTGTTTGAATCATTTGTTAAGACACTGCTCAACAAGTAACCAAAGGCAACAGCTGACACACTGGTAGCAGGCCTCAGCTTGCAGGGTGGAAATCGCAGAGCTTTATTTAGCCAAAGCCATCGTTAGCTTGGCCTTGGCAGCAAGTGAGCGACAAGATAAACTGAAATGTAAATTTCTGACTCATCTTTTTGTTAAATTATAGATGGTGCCTAAGATCTTTAGGCCCAGCAGAAGGCTTTCCTCGTTAGTATAGTGGACAGTATCTCCGCCTGTCACGCGGAAGACCGGGGTTCGATTCCCCGACGGGGAGGTGTTTTTTGTTTCCATTCTGCTTGAACGTGCCATAACTCGATGTGCATTATTGTTCGATCCATTGTGTTGGTCTTTCCTATAAGACACAGCTCCTGTTTTCCCTCTCCTGCACTTTTGTTTAAGTCTCTGCTGACTGCTTACAGCACACTTGCTTCAAGTAGTCCACCAATTAATTGCATGTCTGTGTGGAATGGACTGTCTTAAAGTAGGGATATCAAACCATTTTTAGCTAATTGCTTTGCGTAGCAGGTAGGGGGGCAAATCACTAAATTTTTTCAGGACAGAGTGTACTTCAGAACCAAGGTTGGGGACATCTTCTTTGTAGTTGTTAGGCATGAGGAAATGATAGCCAAGGGTTTCTCTTGTGCAACCTAGATCATTTTTTTCTACCTCTGTTCTAGAGTGTTTTGTGTGTTCTCCTTTTACGACACACAGAATTCATGAAGAACTTGAAATACTTCTACCAATTGTTTGAATCATTTGTTAAGACACTGCTCAACAAGTAACCAAAGGCTACAGCTGACACACTGGTAGCAGGCCTCAGCTTGCAGGGTGGAAATCGCAGAGCTTTATTTAGCCAAAGCCATCGTTAGCTTGGCCTTGGCAGCAAGTGAGCGACAAGATAAACTGAAATGTAAATTTCTGACTCATCTTTTTGTTAAATTATAGATGGTGCCTAAGATCTTTAGGCCCAGCAGAAGGCTTTCCTCGTTAGTATATTGGACAGTATCTCCGCCTGTCACGCGGAAGACCGGGGTTCGATTCCCCGACGGGGAGGTGTTTTTTGTTTCCATTCTGCTTGAACGTGCCATAACTCGATGTGCATTATTGTTCGATCCATTGTGTTGGTCTTTCCTATAAGACACAGCTCCTGTTTTCCCTCTCCTGCACTTTTGTTTAAGTCTCTGCTGACTGCTTACAGCACACTTGCTTCAAGTAGTCCACCAATTAATTGCATGTCTGTGTGGAATGGACTGTCTTAAAGTAAGGATATCAAACCATTTTTAGCTAATTGCTTTGCGTAGCAGGTAGGGGGGCAAATCACTAAATTTTTTCAGGACAGAGTGTACTTCAGAACCAAGGTTGGGGACATCTTCTTTGTAGTTGTTAGGCATGAGGAAATGATAGCCAAGGGTTTCTCTTGTGCAACCTAGATAATTTTTTTCTGCCTCTGTTCTAGAGTGTTTTGTGTGTTCTCCTTTTACGACACACAGAATTAATGAAGAACTTGAAATACTTCTACCAATTGTTTCAATCATTTGTTAAGACACTGCTCAACAAGTAACCAAAGGCTACAGCTGACACACTGGTAGCAGGCCTCAGCTTGCAGGGTGGAAATCGCAGAGCTTTATTTAGCCAAAGCCATCGTTAGCTTGGCCTTGGCAGCAAGTGAGCGACAAGATAAACTGAAATGTAAATTTCTGACTCATCTTTTTGTTAAATTATAGATGGTGCCTAAGATCTTTAGGCCCAGCAGAAGGCTTTCCTCGTTAGTTTAGTGGACAGTATCTCCGCCTGTCACGCGGAAGACCGGGGTTCGATTCCCCGACGGGGAGGTGTTTTTTGTTTCCATTCTGCTTGAACATGCCATAACTCGATGTGCATTATTGTTCGATCCATTGTGTTGGTCTTTCCTATGAGACACAGCTCCTGTTTTCCCTCTCCTGCACTTTTGTTTAAGTCTCTGCTGACTGCTTACAGCACACTTGCTTCAAGTAGTCCACCAATTAATTGCATGTCTGTGTGGAATGGACTGTCTTAAAGTAGGGATATCAAACCATTTTTAGCTAATTGCTTTGCGTAGCAGGTAGGGGGGCAAATCACTAAATTTTTTCAGGACAGAGTGTACTTCAGAACCAAGGATGGGGACATCTTCTTTGTAGTTGTTAGGCATGAGGAAATGATAGCCAAGGGTTTCTCTTGTGCAACCTAGATCATTTTTTTCTACCTCTGTTCTAGAGTGTTTTGTGTGTTCTCCTTTTACGACACACAGAATTCATGAAGAACTTGAAATACTTCTACCAATTGTTTGAATCATTTGTTAAGACACTGCTCAACAAGTAACCAAAGGCTACAGCTGACACACTGGTAGCAGGCCTCAGCTTGCAGGGTGGAAATCGCAGAGCATTATTTAGCCAAAGCCATCGTTAGCTTGGCCTTGGCAGCAAGTGAGCGGCAAAATAATCTGAAATGTAAATTTCTGACTCATCTTTTTGTTAAATTATAGATGGTGCCTAAGATCTTTAGGCCCAGCAGAAGGCTTTCCTCGTTAGTATAGTGGACAGTGTCTCCGCCTGTCACGCGGAAGACCGGGGTTCGATTCCCCGACGGGGAGGTGTTTTTTGTTTCCATTCTGCTTGAACGTGCCATAACTCGATGTGCATTATTGTTCGATCCATTGTGTTGGTCTTTCCTATAAGACACAGCTCCTGTTTTCCCTCTCCTGCACTTTTGTTTAAGTCTCTGCTGACTGCTTACAGCACACTTGCTTCAAGTAGTCCACCAATTAATTGCATGTCTGTGTGGAATGGACTGTCTTAAAGTAAGGATATCAAACCATTTTTAGCTAATTGCTTTGCGTAGCAGGTAGGGGGGCAAATCACTAAATTTTTTCAGGACAGAGTGTACTTCAGAACCAAGGTTGGGGACATCTTCTTTGTAGTTGTTAGGCATGAGGAAATGATAGCCAAGGGTTTCTCTTGTGCAACCTAGATAATTTTTTTCTACCTCTGTTCTAGGGTGTTTTGTGTGTTCTCCTTTTACGACACACAGAATTAATGAAGAACTTGAAATACTTCTACCAATTGTTTCAATCATTTGTTAAGACACTGCTCAACAAGTAACCAAAGGCTACAGCTGACACACTGGTAGCAGGCCTCAGCTTGCAGGGTGGAAATCGCAGAGCTTTATTTAGCCAAAGCCATCGTTAGCTTGGCCTTGGCAGCAAGTGAGCGACAAGATAAACTGAAATGTAAATTTCTGACTCATCTTTTTGTTAAATTATAGATGGTGCCTAAGATCTTTAGGCCCAGCAGAAGGCTTTCCTCGTTAGTTTAGTGGACAGTATCTCCGCCTGTCACGCGGAAGACCGGGGTTCGATTCCCCGACTGCGAGGTGTTTTTTGTTTTCATTCTGCTTGAACGTGCCATAACTCGATGTGCATTATTGTTCGATCCATTGTGTTGGTCTTTCCTATGAGACACAGCTCCTGTTTTCCCTCTCCTGCACTTTTGTTTAAGTCTCTGCTGACTGCTTACAGCACACTTGCTTCAAGTAGTCCACCAATTAATTGCATGTCTGTGTGGAATGGACTGTCTTAAAGTAAGGATATCAAACCATTTTTAGCTAATTGCTTTGCGTAGCAGGTAGGGGGGCAAATCACTAAATTTTTTCAGGACAGAGTGTACTTCAGAACCAAGGTTGGGGACATCTTCTTTGTAGTTGTTAGGCATGAGGAAATGATAGCCAAGGGTTTCTCTTGTGCAACCTAGATCATTTTTTTCTGCCTCTGTTCTAGAGTGTTTTGTGTGTTCTCCTTTTACGACACACAGAATTCATGAAGAACTTGAAATACTTCTACCAATTGTTTGAATCATTTGTTAAGACACTGCTCAACAAGTAACCAAAGGCTACAGCTGACACACTGGTAGCAGGCCTCAGCTTGCAGGGTGGAAATCGCAGAGCATTATTTAGCCAAAGCCATCGTTAGCTTGGCCTTGGCAGCAAGTGAGCGGCAAAATAATCTGAAATGTAAATTTCTGACTCATCTTTTTGTTAAATTATAGATGGTGCCTAAGATCTTTAGGCCTAGCAGAAGGCTTTCCTCGTTAGTATAGTGGACAGTATCTCCGCCTGTCACGCGGAAGACCGGGGTTCGATTCCCCGACTGGGAGGTGTTTTTTGTTTCCATTCTGCTTGAACGTGCCATAACTCGATGTGCATTATTGTTCGATCCATTGTGTTGGTCTTTCCTATGAGACACAGCTCCTGTTTTCCCTCTCCTGCACTTTTGTTTAAGTCTCTGCTGACTGCTTACAGCACACTTGCTTCAAGTAGTCCACCAATTAATTGCATGTCTGTGTGGAATGGACTGTCTTAAAGTAAGGATATCAAACCATTTTTAGCTAATTGCTTTGCGTAGCAGGTAGGGGGGCAAATCACTAAATTTTTTCAGGACAGAGTGTACTTCAGAACCAAGGTTGGGGACATCTTCTTTGTAGTTGTTAGGCATGAGGAAATGATAGCCAAGGGTTTCTCTTGTGCAACCTAGATCATTTTTTTCTGCCTCTGTTCTAGAGTGTTTTGTGTGTTCTCCTTTTACGACACACAGAATTAATGAAGAACTTGAAATACTTCTACCAATTGTTTGAATCATTTGTTAAGACACTGCTCAACAAGTAACCAAAGGCTACAGCTGACACACTGGTAGCAGGCCTCAGCTTGCAGGGTGGAAATCGCAGAGCTTTATTTAGCCAAAGCCATCGTTAGCTTGGCCTTGGCAGCAAGTGAGCGACAAAATAAACTGAAATGTAAATTTCTGACTCATCTTTTTGTTAAATTATAGATGGTGCCTAAGATCTTTAGGCCCAGCAGAAGGCTTTCCTCGTTAGTATAGTGGACAGTATCTCCGCCTGTCACGCGGAAGACCGGGGTTCGATTCCCCGACTGGGAGGTGTTTTTTGTTTCCATTCTGCTTGAACGTGCCATAACTCGATGTGCATTATTGTTCGATCCATTGTGTTGGTCTTTCCTATGAGACACAGCTCCTGTTTTCCCTCTCCTGCACTTTTGTTTAAGTCTCTGCTGACTGCTTACAGCACACTTGCTTTAAGTAGTCCACCAATTAATTGCATGTCTGTGTGGAATGGACTGTCTTAAAGTAGGGATATCAAACCATTTTTAGCTAATTGCTTTGCGTAGCAGGTAGGGGGGCAAATCACTAAATTTTTTCAGGACAGAGTGTACTTTAGAACCAAGGTTGGGGACATCTTCTTTGTAGTTGTTAGGCATGAGGAAATGATAGCCAAGGGTTTCTCTTGTGCAACCTAGATCATTTTTTTCTGCCTCTGTTCTAGAGTGTTTTGTGTGTTCTCCTTTTACGACACACAGAATTAATGAAGAACTTGAAATACTTCTACCAATTGTTTGAATCATTTGTTAAGACACTGCTCAACAAGTAACCAAAGGCAACAGCTGACACACTGGTAGCAGGCCTCAGCTTGCAGGGTGGAAATCGCAGAGCTTTATTTAGCCAAAGCCATCGTTAGCTTGGCCTTGGCAGCAAGTGAGCGACAAGATAAACTGAAATGTAAATTTCTGACTCATCTTTTTGTTAAATTATAGATGGTGCCTAAGATCTTTAGGCCCAGCAGAAGGCTTTCCTCGTTAGTATAGTGGACAGTATCTCCGCCTGTCACGCGGAAGACCGGGGTTCGATTCCCCGACGGGGAGGTGTTTTTTGTTTCCATTCTGCTTGAACGTGCCATAACTCGATGTGCATTATTGTTCGATCCATTGTGTTGGTCTTTCCTATAAGACACAGCTCCTGTTTTCCCTCTCCTGCACTTTTGTTTAAGTCTCTGCTGACTGCTTACAGCACACTTGCTTCAAGTAGTCCACCAATTAATTGCATGTCTGTGTGGAATGGACTGTCTTAAAGTAGGGATATCAAACCATTTTTAGCTAATTGCTTTGCGTAGCAGGTAGGGGGGCAAATCACTAAATTTTTTCAGGACAGAGTGTACTTCAGAACCAAGGTTGGGGACATCTTCTTTGTAGTTGTTAGGCATGAGGAAATGATAGCCAAGGGTTTCTCTTGTGCAACCTAGATCATTTTTTTCTACCTCTGTTCTAGAGTGTTTTGTGTGTTCTCCTTTTACGACACACAGAATTCATGAAGAACTTGAAATACTTCTACCAATTGTTTGAATCATTTGTTAAGACACTGCTCAACAAGTAACCAAAGGCTACAGCTGACACACTGGTAGCAGGCCTCAGCTTGCAGGGTGGAAATCGCAGAGCTTTATTTAGCCAAAGCCATCGTTAGCTTGGCCTTGGCAGCAAGTGAGCGACAAGATAAACTGAAATGTAAATTTCTGACTCATCTTTTTGTTAAATTATAGATGGTGCCTAAGATCTTTAGGCCCAGCAGAAGGCTTTCCTCGTTAGTATATTGGACAGTATCTCCGCCTGTCACGCGGAAGACCGGGGTTCGATTCCCCGACGGGGAGGTGTTTTTTGTTTCCATTCTGCTTGAACGTGCCATAACTCGATGTGCATTATTGTTCGATCCATTGTGTTGGTCTTTCCTATAAGACACAGCTCCTGTTTTCCCTCTCCTGCACTTTTGTTTAAGTCTCTGCTGACTGCTTACAGCACACTTGCTTCAAGTAGTCCACCAATTAATTGCATGTCTGTGTGGAATGGACTGTCTTAAAGTAAGGATATCAAACCATTTTTAGCTAATTGCTTTGCGTAGCAGGTAGGGGGGCAAATCACTAAATTTTTTCAGGACAGAGTGTACTTCAGAACCAAGGTTGGGGACATCTTCTTTGTAGTTGTTAGGCATGAGGAAATGATAGCCAAGGGTTTCTCTTGTGCAACCTAGATAATTTTTTTCTGCCTCTGTTCTAGAGTGTTTTGTGTGTTCTCCTTTTACGACACACAGAATTAATGAAGAACTTGAAATACTTCTACCAATTGTTTCAATCATTTGTTAAGACACTGCTCAACAAGTAACCAAAGGCTACAGCTGACACACTGGTAGCAGGCCTCAGCTTGCAGGGTGGAAATCGCAGAGCTTTATTTAGCCAAAGCCATCGTTAGCTTGGCCTTGGCAGCAAGTGAGCGACAAGATAAACTGAAATGTAAATTTCTGACTCATCTTTTTGTTAAATTATAGATGGTGCCTAAGATCTTTAGGCCCAGCAGAAGGCTTTCCTCGTTAGTTTAGTGGACAGTATCTCCGCCTGTCACGCGGAAGACCGGGGTTCGATTCCCCGACGGGGAGGTGTTTTTTGTTTCCATTCTGCTTGAACATGCCATAACTCGATGTGCATTATTGTTCGATCCATTGTGTTGGTCTTTCCTATGAGACACAGCTCCTGTTTTCCCTCTCCTGCACTTTTGTTTAAGTCTCTGCTGACTGCTTACAGCACACTTGCTTCAAGTAGTCCACCAATTAATTGCATGTCTGTGTGGAATGGACTGTCTTAAAGTAGGGATATCAAACCATTTTTAGCTAATTGCTTTGCGTAGCAGGTAGGGGGGCAAATCACTAAATTTTTTCAGGACAGAGTGTACTTCAGAACCAAGGATGGGGACATCTTCTTTGTAGTTGTTAGGCATGAGGAAATGATAGCCAAGGGTTTCTCTTGTGCAACCTAGATCATTTTTTTCTACCTCTGTTCTAGAGTGTTTTGTGTGTTCTCCTTTTACGACACACAGAATTCATGAAGAACTTGAAATACTTCTACCAATTGTTTGAATCATTTGTTAAGACACTGCTCAACAAGTAACCAAAGGCTACAGCTGACACACTGGTAGCAGGCCTCAGCTTGCAGGGTGGAAATCGCAGAGCATTATTTAGCCAAAGCCATCGTTAGCTTGGCCTTGGCAGCAAGTGAGCGGCAAAATAATCTGAAATGTAAATTTCTGACTCATCTTTTTGTTAAATTATAGATGGTGCCTAAGATCTTTAGGCCCAGCAGAAGGCTTTCCTCGTTAGTATAGTGGACAGTGTCTCCGCCTGTCACGCGGAAGACCGGGGTTCGATTCCCCGACGGGGAGGTGTTTTTTGTTTCCATTCTGCTTGAACGTGCCATAACTCGATGTGCATTATTGTTCGATCCATTGTGTTGGTCTTTCCTATAAGACACAGCTCCTGTTTTCCCTCTCCTGCACTTTTGTTTAAGTCTCTGCTGACTGCTTACAGCACACTTGCTTCAAGTAGTCCACCAATTAATTGCATGTCTGTGTGGAATGGACTGTCTTAAAGTAAGGATATCAAACCATTTTTAGCTAATTGCTTTGCGTAGCAGGTAGGGGGGCAAATCACTAAATTTTTTCAGGACAGAGTGTACTTCAGAACCAAGGTTGGGGACATCTTCTTTGTAGTTGTTAGGCATGAGGAAATGATAGCCAAGGGTTTCTCTTGTGCAACCTAGATAATTTTTTTCTACCTCTGTTCTAGGGTGTTTTGTGTGTTCTCCTTTTACGACACACAGAATTAATGAAGAACTTGAAATACTTCTACCAATTGTTTCAATCATTTGTTAAGACACTGCTCAACAAGTAACCAAAGGCTACAGCTGACACACTGGTAGCAGGCCTCAGCTTGCAGGGTGGAAATCGCAGAGCTTTATTTAGCCAAAGCCATCGTTAGCTTGGCCTTGGCAGCAAGTGAGCGACAAGATAAACTGAAATGTAAATTTCTGACTCATCTTTTTGTTAAATTATAGATGGTGCCTAAGATCTTTAGGCCCAGCAGAAGGCTTTCCTCGTTAGTTTAGTGGACAGTATCTCCGCCTGTCACGCGGAAGACCGGGGTTCGATTCCCCGACTGCGAGGTGTTTTTTGTTTTCATTCTGCTTGAACGTGCCATAACTCGATGTGCATTATTGTTCGATCCATTGTGTTGGTCTTTCCTATGAGACACAGCTCCTGTTTTCCCTCTCCTGCACTTTTGTTTAAGTCTCTGCTGACTGCTTACAGCACACTTGCTTCAAGTAGTCCACCAATTAATTGCATGTCTGTGTGGAATGGACTGTCTTAAAGTAAGGATATCAAACCATTTTTAGCTAATTGCTTTGCGTAGCAGGTAGGGGGGCAAATCACTAAATTTTTTCAGGACAGAGTGTACTTCAGAACCAAGGTTGGGGACATCTTCTTTGTAGTTGTTAGGCATGAGGAAATGATAGCCAAGGGTTTCTCTTGTGCAACCTAGATCATTTTTTTCTGCCTCTGTTCTAGAGTGTTTTGTGTGTTCTCCTTTTACGACACACAGAATTCATGAAGAACTTGAAATACTTCTACCAATTGTTTGAATCATTTGTTAAGACACTGCTCAACAAGTAACCAAAGGCTACAGCTGACACACTGGTAGCAGGCCTCAGCTTGCAGGGTGGAAATCGCAGAGCATTATTTAGCCAAAGCCATCGTTAGCTTGGCCTTGGCAGCAAGTGAGCGGCAAAATAATCTGAAATGTAAATTTCTGACTCATCTTTTTGTTAAATTATAGATGGTGCCTAAGATCTTTAGGCCCAGCAGAAGGCTTTCCTCGTTAGTATAGTGGACAGTATCTCCGCCTGTCACGCGGAAGACCGGGGTTCGATTCCCCGACGGGGAGGTGTTTTTTGTTTCCATTCTGCTTGAACGTGCCATAACTCGATGTGCATTATTGTTCGATCCATTGTGTTGGTCTTTCCTATAAGACACAGCTCCTGTTTTCCCTCTCCTGCACTTTTGTTTAAGTCTCTGCTGACTGCTTACAGCACACTTGCTTTAAGTAGTCCACCAATTAATTGCATGTCTGTGTGGAATGGACTGTCTTAAAGTAAGGATATCAAACCATTTTTAGCTAATTGCTTTGCGTAGCAGGTAGGGGGGCAAATCACTAAATTTTTTCAGGACAGAGTGTACTTCAGAACCAAGGTTGGGGACATCTTCTTTGTAGTTGTTAGGCATGAGGAAATGATAGCCAAGGGTTTCTCTTGTGCAACCTAGATAATTTTTTTCTACCTCTGTTCTAGGGTGTTTTGTGTGTTCTCCTTTTACGACACACAGAATTAATGAAGAACTTGAAATACTTCTACCAATTGTTTCAATCATTTGTTAAGACACTGCTCAACAAGTAACCAAAGGCTACAGCTGACACACTGGTAGCAGGCCTCAGCTTGCAGGGTGGAAATCGCAGAGCTTTATTTAGCCAAAGCCATCGTTAGCTTGGCCTTGGCAGCAAGTGAGCGACAAGATAAACTGAAATGTAAATTTCTGACTCATCTTTTTGTTAAATTATAGATGGTGCCTAAGATCTTTAGGCCCAGCAGAAGGCTTTCCTCGTTAGTTTAGTGGACAGTATCTCCGCCTGTCACGCGGAAGACCGGGGTTCGATTCCCCGACTGCGAGGTGTTTTTTGTTTTCATTCTGCTTGAACGTGCCATAACTCGATGTGCATTATTGTTCGATCCATTGTGTTGGTCTTTCCTATGAGACACAGCTCCTGTTTTCCCTCTCCTGCACTTTTGTTTAAGTCTCTGCTGACTGCTTACAGCACACTTGCTTCAAGTAGTCCACCAATTAATTGCATGTCTGTGTGGAATGGACTGTCTTAAAGTAAGGATATCAAACCATTTTTAGCTAATTGCTTTGCGTAGCAGGTAGGGGGGCAAATCACTAAATTTTTTCAGGACAGAGTGTACTTCAGAACCAAGGTTGGGGACATCTTCTTTGTAGTTGTTAGGGATGAGGAAATGATAGCCAAGGGTTTCTCTTGTGCAACCTAGATCATTTTTTTCTACCTCTGTTCTAGAGTGTTTTGTGTGTTCTCCTTTTACGACACACAGAATTCATGAAGAACTTGAAATACTTCTACCAATTGTTTGAATCATTTGTTAAGACACTGCTCAACAAGTAACCAAAGGCTACAGCTGACACACTGGTAGCAGGCCTCAGCTTGCAGGGTGGAAATCGCAGAGCATTATTTAGCCAAAGCCATCGTTAGCTTGGCCTTGGCAGCAAGTGAGCGGCAAAATAATCTGAAATGTAAATTTCTGACTCATCTTTTTGTTAAATTATAGATGGTGCCTAAGATCTTTAGGCCTAGCAGAAGGCTTTCCTCGTTAGTATAGTGGACAGTATCTCCGCCTGTCACGCGGAAGACCGGGGTTCGATTCCCCGACTGGGAGGTGTTTTTTGTTTCCATTCTGCTTGAACGTGCCATAACTCGATGTGCATTATTGTTCGATCCATTGTGTTGGTCTTTCCTATGAGACACAGCTCCTGTTTTCCCTCTCCTGCACTTTTGTTTAAGTCTCTGCTGACTGCTTACAGCACACTTGCTTCAAGTAGTCCACCAATTAATTGCATGTCTGTGTGGAATGGACTGTCTTAAAGTAGGGATATCAAACCATTTTTAGCTAATTGCTTTGCGTAGCAGGTAGCGGGGCAAATCACAAAATTTTTTCAGGACAGAGTGTACTTCAGAACCAAGGTTGGGGACATCTTCTTTGTAGTTGTTAGGCATGAGGAAATGATAGCCAAGGGTTTCTCTTGTGCAACCTAGATCATTTTTTTCTGCCTCTGTTCTAGAGTGTTTTGTGTGTTCTCCTTTTACGACACACAGAATTCATGAAGAACTTGAAATACTTCTACCAATTGTTTCAATCATTTGTTAAGACACTGCTCAACAAGTAACCAAAGGCTACAGCTGACACACTGGTAGCAGGCCTCAGCTTGCAGGGTGGAAATCGCAGAGCTTTATTTAGCCAAAGCCATCGTTAGCTTGGCCTTGGCAGCAAGTGAGCGGCAAAATAATCTGAAATGTAAATTTCTGACTCATCTTTTTGTTAAATTATAGATGGTGCCTAAGATCTTTAGGCCTAGCAGAAGGTTTTCCTCGTTAGTATAGTAGACAGTATCTCCGCCTGTCACGCGGAAGACCGGGGTTCGATTCCCCGACTGCGAGGTGTTTTTTGTTTTCATTCTGCTTGAACGTGCCATAACTCGATGTGCATTATTGTTCGATCCATTGTGTTGGTCTTTCCTATGAGACACAGCTCCTGTTTTCCCTCTCCTGCACTTTTGTTTAAGTCTCTGCAGACTGCTTACAGCACACTTGCTTCAAGTAGTCCACCAATTAATTGCATGTCTGTGTGGAATGGACTGTCTTAAAGTAAGGATATCAAACCATTTTTAGCTAATTGCTTTGCGTAGCAGGTAGGGGGGCAAATCACTAAATTTTTTCAGGACAGAGTGTACTTCAGAACCAAGGTTGGGGACATCTTCTTTGTAGTTGTTAGGCATGAGGAAATGATAGCCAAGGGTTTCTCTTGTGCAACCTAGATAATTTTTTTCTGCCTCTGTTCTAGAGTGTTTTGTGTGTTCTCCTTTTACGACACACAGAATTAATGAAGAACTTGAAATACTTCTACCAATTGTTTCAATCATTTGTTAAGACACTGCTCAACAAGTAACCAAAGGCTACAGCTGACACACTGGTAGCAGGCCTCAGCTTGCAGGGTGGAAATCGCAGAGCATTATTTAGCCAAAGCCATCGTTAGCTTGGCCTTGGCAGCAAGTGAGCGGCAAAATAATCTGAAATGTAAATTTCTGACTCATCTTTTTGTTAAATTATAGATGGTGCCTAAGATCTTTAGGCCTAGCAGAAGGCTTTCCTCGTTAGTATAGTGGACAGTATCTCCGCCTGTCACGCGGAAGACCGGGGTTCGATTCCCCGACTGGGAGGTGTTTTTTGTTTCCATTCTGCTTGAACGTGCCATAACTCGATGTGCATTATTGTTCGATCCATTGTGTTGGTCTTTCCTATGAGACACAGCTCCTGTTTTCCCTCTCCTGCACTTTTGTTTAAGTCTCTGCTGACTGCTTACAGCACACTTGCTTCAAGTAGTCCCCCAATTAATTGCATGTCTGTGTGGAATGGACTGTCTTAAAGTAAGGATATCAAACCATTTTTAGCTAATTGCTTTGCGTAGCAGGTAGGGGGGCAAATCACTAAATTTTTTCAGGACAGAGTGTACTTCAGAACCAAGGTTGGGGACATCTTCTTTGTAGTTGTTAGGCATGAGGAAATGATAGCCAAGGGTTTCTCTTGTGCAACCTAGATCATTTTTTTCTGCCTCTGTTCTAGAGTGTTTTGTGTGTTCTCCTTTTACGACACACAGAATTAATGAAGAACTTGAAATACTTCTACCAATTGTTTGAATCATTTGTTAAGACACTGCTCAACAAGTAACCAAAGGCAACAGCTGACACACTGGTAGCAGGCCTCAGCTTGCAGGGTGGAAATCGCAGAGCTTTATTTAGCCAAAGCCATCGTTAGCTTGGCCTTGGCAGCAAGTGAGCGACAAAATAAACTGAAATGTAAATTTCTGACTCATCTTTTTGTTAAATTATAGATGGTGCCTAAGATCTTTAGGCCCAGCAGAAGGCTTTCCTCGTTAGTATAGTGGACAGTATCTCCGCCTGTCACGCGGAAGACCGGGGTTCGATTCCCCGACGGGGAGGTGTTTTTTGTTTCCATTCTGCTTGAACGTGCCATAACTCGATGTGCATTATTGTTCGATCCATTGTGTTGGTCTTTCCTATGAGACACAGCTCCTGTTTTCCCTCTCCTGCACTTTTGTTTAAGTCTCTGCTGACTGCTTACAGCACACTTGCTTTAAGTAGTCCACCAATTAATTGCATGTCTGTGTGGAATGGACTGTCTTAAAGTAGGGATATCAAACCATTTTTAGCTAATTGCTTTGCGTAGCAGGTAGGGGGGCAAATCACTAAATTTTTTCAGGACAGAGTGTACTTTAGAACCAAGGTTGGGGACATCTTCTTTGTAGTTGTTAGGCATGAGGAAATGATAGCCAAGGGTTTCTCTTGTGCAACCTAGATCATTTTTTTCTGCCTCTGTTCTAGAGTGTTTTGTGTGTTCTCCTTTTACGACACACAGAATTAATGAAGAACTTGAAATACTTCTACCAATTGTTTGAATCATTTGTTAAGACACTGCTCAACAAGTAACCAAAGGCAACAGCTGACACACTGGTAGCAGGCCTCAGCTTGCAGGGTGGAAATCGCAGAGCTTTATTTAGCCAAAGCCATCGTTAGCTTGGCCTTGGCAGCAAGTGAGCGACAAGATAAACTGAAATGTAAATTTCTGACTCATCTTTTTGTTAAATTATAGATGGTGCCTAAGATCTTTAGGCCCAGCAGAAGGCTTTCCTCGTTAGTATATTGGACAGTATCTCCGCCTGTCACGCGGAAGACCGGGGTTCGATTCCCCGACGGGGAGGTGTTTTTTGTTTCCATTCTGCTTGAACGTGCCATAACTCGATGTGCATTATTGTTCGATCCATTGTGTTGGTCTTTCCTATAAGACACAGCTCCTGTTTTCCCTCTCCTGCACTTTTGTTTAAGTCTCTGCTGACTGCTTACAGCACACTTGCTTCAAGTAGTCCACCAATTAATTGCATGTCTGTGTGGAATGGACTGTCTTAAAGTAAGGATATCAAACCATTTTTAGCTAATTGCTTTGCGTAGCAGGTAGCGGGGCAAATCACTAAATTTTTTCAGGACAGAGTGTACTTCAGAACCAAGGTTGGGGACATCTTCTTTGTAGTTGTTAGGCATGAGGAAATGATAGCCAAGGGTTTCTCTTGTGCAACCTAGATAATTTTTTTCTGCCTCTGTTCTAGAGTGTTTTGTGTGTTCTCCTTTTACGACACACAGAATTAATGAAGAACTTGAAATACTTCTACCAATTGTTTCAATCATTTGTTAAGACACTGCTCAACAAGTAACCAAAGGCTACAGCTGACACACTGGTAGCAGGCCTCAGCTTGCAGGGTGGAAATCGCAGAGCTTTATTTAGCCAAAGCCATCGTTAGCTTGGCCTTGGCAGCAAGTGAGCGACAAGATAAACTGAAATGTAAATTTCTGACTCATCTTTTTGTTAAATTATAGATGGTGCCTAAGATCTTTAGGCCCAGCAGAAGGCTTTCCTCGTTAGTTTAGTGGACAGTATCTCCGCCTGTCACGCGGAAGACCGGGGTTCGATTCCCCGACGGGGAGGTGTTTTTTGTTTCCATTCTGCTTGAACGTGCCATAACTCGATGTGCATTATTGTTCGATCCATTGTGTTGGTCTTTCCTATGAGACACAGCTCCTGTTTTCCCTCTCCTGCACTTTTGTTTAAGTCTCTGCTGACTGCTTACAGCACACTTGCTTCAAGTAGTCCACCAATTAATTGCATGTCTGTGTGGAATGGACTGTCTTAAAGTAGGGATATCAAACCATTTTTAGCTAATTGCTTTGCGTAGCAGGTAGGGGGGCAAATCACTAAATTTTTTCAGGACAGAGTGTACTTCAGAACCAAGGTTGGGGACATCTTCTTTGTAGTTGTTAGGCATGAGGAAATGATAGCCAAGGGTTTCTCTTGTGCAACCTAGATCATTTTTTTCTACCTCTGTTCTAGAGTGTTTTGTGTGTTCTCCTTTTACGACACACAGAATTCATGAAGAACTTGAAATACTTCTACCAATTGTTTGAATCATTTGTTAAGACACTGCTCAACAAGTAACCAAAGGCTACAGCTGACACACTGGTAGCAGGCCTCAGCTTGCAGGGTGGAAATCGCAGAGCATTATTTAGCCAAAGCCATCGTTAGCTTGGCCTTGGCAGCAAGTGAGCGGCAAAATAATCTGAAATGTAAATTTCTGACTCATCTTTTTGTTAAATTATAGATGGTGCCTAAGATCTTTAGGCCTAGCAGAAGGCTTTCCTCGTTAGTATAGTGGACAGTATCTCCGCCTGTCACGCGGAAGACCGGGGTTCGATTCCCCGACTGGGAGGTGTTTTTTGTTTCCATTCTGCTTGAACGTGCCATAACTCGATGTGCATTATTGTTCGATCCATTGTGTTGGTCTTTCCTATGAGACACAGCTCCTGTTTTCCCTCTCCTGCACTTTTGTTTAAGTCTCTGCTGACTGCTTACAGCACACTTGCTTCAAGTAGTCCACCAATTAATTGCATGTCTGTGTGGAATGGACTGTCTTAAAGTAGGGATATCAAACCATTTTTAGCTAATTGCTTTGCGTAGCAGGTAGCGGGGCAAATCACTAAATTTTTTCAGGACAGAGTGTACTTCAGAACCAAGGTTGGGGACATCTTCTTTGTAGTTGTTAGGCATGAGGAAATGATAGCCAAGGGTTTCTCTTGTGCAACCTAGATCATTTTTTTCTGCCTCTGTTCTAGAGTGTTTTGTGTGTTCTCCTTTTACGACACACAGAATTCATGAAGAACTTGAAATACTTCTACCAATTGTTTCAATCATTTGTTAAGACACTGCTCAACAAGTAACCAAAGGCTACAGCTGACACACTGGTAGCAGGCCTCAGCTTGCAGGGTGGAAATCGCAGAGCTTTATTTAGCCAAAGCCATCGTTAGCTTGGCCTTGGCAGCAAGTGAGCGGCAAAATAATCTGAAATGTAAATTTCTGACTCATCTTTTTGTTAAATTATAGATGGTGCCTAAGATCTTTAGGCCTAGCAGAAGGTTTTCCTCGTTAGTATAGTAGACAGTATCTCCGCCTGTCACGCGGAAGACCGGGGTTCGATTCCCCGACTGCGAGGTGTTTTTTGTTTTCATTCTGCTTGAACGTGCCATAACTCGATGTGCATTATTGTTCGATCCATTGTGTTGGTCTTTCCTATGAGACACAGCTCCTGTTTTCCCTCTCCTGCACTTTTGTTTAAGTCTCTGCTGACTGCTTACAGCACACTTGCTTCAAGTAGTCCACCAATTAATTGCATGTCTGTGTGGAATGGACTGTCTTAAAGTAAGGATATCAAACCATTTTTAGCTAATTGCTTTGCGTAGCAGGTAGGGGGGCAAATCACTAAATTTTTTCAGGACAGAGTGTACTTCAGAACCAAGGTTGGGGACATCTTCTTTGTAGTTGTTAGGCATGAGGAAATGATAGCCAAGGGTTTCTCTTGTGCAACCTAGATAATTTTTTTCTGCCTCTGTTCTAGAGTGTTTTGTGTGTTCTCCTTTTACGACACACAGAATTAATGAAGAACTTGAAATACTTCTACCAATTGTTTCAATCATTTGTTAAGACACTGCTCAACAAGTAACCAAAGGCTACAGCTGACACACTGGTAGCAGGCCTCAGCTTGCAGGGTGGAAATCGCAGAGCATTATTTAGCCAAAGCCATCGTTAGCTTGGCCTTGGCAGCAAGTGAGCGGCAAAATAATCTGAAATGTAAATTTCTGACTCATCTTTTTGTTAAATTATAGATGGTGCCTAAGATCTTTAGGCCTAGCAGAAGGCTTTCCTCGTTAGTATAGTGGACAGTATCTCCGCCTGTCACGCGGAAGACCGGGGTTCGATTCCCCGACTGGGAGGTGTTTTTTGTTTCCATTCTGCTTGAACGTGCCATAACTCGATGTGCATTATTGTTCGATCCATTGTGTTGGTCTTTCCTATGAGACACAGCTCCTGTTTTCCCTCTCCTGCACTTTTGTTTAAGTCTCTGCTGACTGCTTACAGCACACTTGCTTCAAGTAGTCCACCAATTAATTGCATGTCTGTGTGGAATGGACTGTCTTAAAGTAAGGATATCAAACCATTTTTAGCTAATTGCTTTGCGTAGCAGGTAGGGGGGCAAATCACTAAATTTTTTCAGGACAGAGTGTACTTCAGAACCAAGGTTGGGGACATCTTCTTTGTAGTTGTTAGGCATGAGGAAATGATAGCCAAGGGTTTCTCTTGTGCAACCTAGATCATTTTTTTCTGCCTCTGTTCTAGAGTGTTTTGTGTGTTCTCCTTTTACGACACACAGAATTAATGAAGAACTTGAAATACTTCTACCAATTGTTTGAATCATTTGTTAAGACACTGCTCAACAAGTAACCAAAGGCAACAGCTGACACACTGGTAGCAGGCCTCAGCTTGCAGGGTGGAAATCGCAGAGCTTTATTTAGCCAAAGCCATCGTTAGCTTGGCCTTGGCAGCAAGTGAGCGACAAGATAAACTGAAATGTAAATTTCTGACTCATCTTTTTGTTAAATTATAGATGGTGCCTAAGATCTTTAGGCCCAGCAGAAGGCTTTCCTCGTTAGTATAGTGGACAGTATCTCCGCCTGTCACGCGGAAGACCGGGGTTCGATTCCCCGACGGGGAGGTGTTTTTTGTTTCCATTCTGCTTGAACGTGCCATAACTCGATGTGCATTATTGTTCGATCCATTGTGTTGGTCTTTCCTATAAGACACAGCTCCTGTTTTCCCTCTCCTGCACTTTTGTTTAAGTCTCTGCTGACTGCTTACAGCACACTTGCTTCAAGTAGTCCACCAATTAATTGCATGTCTGTGTGGAATGGACTGTCTTAAAGTAGGGATATCAAACCATTTTTAGCTAATTGCTTTGCGTAGCAGGTAGGGGGGCAAATCACTAAATTTTTTCAGGACAGAGTGTACTTCAGAACCAAGGTTGGGGACATCTTCTTTGTAGTTGTTAGGCATGAGGAAATGATAGCCAAGGGTTTCTCTTGTGCAACCTAGATCATTTTTTTCTACCTCTGTTCTAGAGTGTTTTGTGTGTTCTCCTTTTACGACACACAGAATTCATGAAGAACTTGAAATACTTCTACCAATTGTTTGAATCATTTGTTAAGACACTGCTCAACAAGTAACCAAAGGCTACAGCTGACACACTGGTAGCAGGCCTCAGCTTGCAGGGTGGAAATCGCAGAGCTTTATTTAGCCAAAGCCATCGTTAGCTTGGCCTTGGCAGCAAGTGAGCGGCAAAAAAATCTGAAATGTAAATTTCTGACTCATCTTTTTGTTAAATTATAGATGGTGCCTAAGATCTTTAGGCCTAGCAGAAGGTTTTCCTCGTTATTATAGTAGACAGTATCTCCGCCTGTCACGCGGAAGACCGGGGTTCGATTCCCCGACTGCGAGGTGTTTTTTGTTTCCATTCTGCTTGAACGTGCCATAACTCGATGTGCATTATTGTTCGATCCATTGTGTTGGTCTTTCCTATGAGACACAGCTCCTGTTTTCCCTCTCCTGCACTTTTGTTTAAGTCTCTGCTGACTGCTTACAGCACACTTGCTTCAAGTAGTCCACCAATTAATTGCATGTCTGTGTGGAATGGACTGTCTTAAAGTAAGGATATCAAACCATTTTTAGCTAATTGCTTTGCGTAGCAGGTAGGGGGGCAAATCACTAAATTTTTTCAGGACAGAGTGTACTTCAGAACCAAGGTTGGGGACATCTTCTTTGTAGTTGTTAGGCATGAGGAAATGATAGCCAAGGGTTTCTCTTGTGCAACCTAGATAATTTTTTTCTGCCTCTGTTCTAGAGTGTTTTGTGTGTTCTCCTTTTACGACACACAGAATTAATGAAGAACTTGAAATACTTCTACCAATTGTTTCAATCATTTGTTAAGACACTGCTCAACAAGTAACCAAAGGCTACAGCTGACACACTGGTAGCAGGCCTCAGCTTGCAGGGTGGAAATCGCAGAGCATTATTTAGCCAAAGCCATCGTTAGCTTGGCCTTGGCAGCAAGTGAGCGGCAAAATAATCTGAAATGTAAATTTCTGACTCATCTTTTTGTTAAATTATAGATGGTGCCTAAGATCTTTAGGCCTAGCAGAAGGCTTTCCTCGTTAGTATAGTGGACAGTATCTCCGCCTGTCACGCGGAAGACCGGGGTTCGATTCCCCGACTGGGAGGTGTTTTTTGTTTCCATTCTGCTTGAACGTGCCATAACTCGATGTGCATTATTGTTCGATCCATTGTGTTGGTCTTTCCTATAAGACACAGCTCCTGTTTTCCCTCTCCTGCACTTTTGTTTAAGTCTCTGCTGACTGCTTACAGCACACTTGCTTCAAGTAGTCCACCAATTAATTGCATGTCTGTGTGGAATGGACTGTCTTAAAGTAGGGATATCAAACCATTTTTAGCTAATTGCTTTGCGTAGCAGGTAGGGGGGCAAATCACTAAATTTTTTCAGGACAGAGTGTACTTCAGAACCAAGGTTGGGGACATCTTCTTTGTAGTTGTTAGGCATGAGGAAATGATAGCCAAGGGTTTCTCTTGTGCAACCTAGATCATTTTTTTCTACCTCTGTTCTAGAGTGTTTTGTGTGTTCTCCTTTTACGACACACAGAATTCATGAAGAACTTGAAATACTTCTACCAATTGTTTGAATCATTTGTTAAGACACTGCTCAACAAGTAACCAAAGGCTACAGCTGACACACTGGTAGCAGGCCTCAGCTTGCAGGGTGGAAATCGCAGAGCTTTATTTAGCCAAAGCCATCGTTAGCTTGGCCTTGGCAGCAAGTGAGCGGCAAAATAATCTGAAATGTAAATTTCTGACTCATCTTTTTGTTAAATTATAGATGGTGCCTAAGATCTTTAGGCCTAGCAGAAGGTTTTCCTCGTTAGTATAGTAGACAGTATCTCCGCCTGTCACGCGGAAGACCGGGGTTCGATTCCCCGACTGCGAGGTGTTTTTTGTTTCCATTCTGCTTGAACGTGCCATAACTCAATGTGCATTATTGTTCGATCCATTGTGTTGGTCTTTCCTATGAGACACAGCTCCTGTTTTCCCTCTCCTGCACTTTTGTTTAAGTCTCTGCTGACTGCTTACAGCACACTTGCTTCAAGTAGTCCACCAATTAATTGCATGTCTGTGTGGAATGGACTGTCTTAAAGTAAGGATATCAAACCATTTTTAGCTAATTGCTTTGCGTAGCAGGTAGGGGGGCAAATCACTAAATTTTTTCAGGACAGAGTGTACTTCAGAACCAAGGTTGGGGACATCTTCTTTGTAGTTGTTAGGCATGAGGAAATGATAGCCAAGGGTTTCTCTTGTGCAACCTAGATCATTTTTTTCTGCCTCTGTTCTAGAGTGTTTTGTGTGTTCTCCTTTTACGACACACAGAATTCATGAAGAACTTGAAATACTTCTACCAATTGTTTCAATCATTTGTTAAGACACTGCTCAACAAGTAACCAAAGGCTACAGCTGACACACTGGTAGCAGGCCTCAGCTTGCAGGGTGGAAATCGCAGAGCTTTATTTAGCCAAAGCCATCGTTAGCTTGGCCTTGGCAGCAAGTGAGCGGCAAAATAATCTGAAATGTAAATTTCTGACTCATCTTTTTGTTAAATTATAGATGGTGCCTAAGATCTTTAGGCCTAGCAGAAGGTTTTCCTCGTTAGTATAGTAGACAGTATCTCCGCCTGTCACGCGGAAGACCGGGGTTCGATTCCCCGACTGCGAGGTGTTTTTTGTTTTCATTCTGCTTGAACGTGCCATAACTCGATGTGCATTATTGTTCGATCCATTGTGTTGGTCTTTCCTATGAGACACAGCTCCTGTTTTCCCTCTCCTGCACTTTTGTTTAAGTCTCTGCTGACTGCTTACAGCACACTTGCTTCAAGTAGTCCACCAATTAATTGCATGTCTGTGTGGAATGGACTGTCTTAAAGTAAGGATATCAAACCATTTTTAGCTAATTGCTTTGCGTAGCAGGTAGGGGGGCAAATCACTAAATTTTTTCAGGACAGAGTGTACTTCAGAACCAAGGTTGGGGACATCTTCTTTGTAGTTGTTAGGCATGAGGAAATGATAGCCAAGGGTTTCTCTTGTGCAACCTAGATAATTTTTTTCTGCCTCTGTTCTAGAGTGTTTTGTGTGTTCTCCTTTTACGACACACAGAATTAATGAAGAACTTGAAATACTTCTACCAATTGTTTCAATCATTTGTTAAGACACTGCTCAACAAGTAACCAAAGGCTACAGCTGACACACTGGTAGCAGGCCTCAGCTTGCAGGGTGGAAATCGCAGAGCATTATTTAGCCAAAGCCATCGTTAGCTTGGCCTTGGCAGCAAGTGAGCGGCAAAATAATCTGAAATGTAAATTTCTGACTCATCTTTTTGTTAAATTATAGATGGTGCCTAAGATCTTTAGGCCTAGCAGAAGGCTTTCCTCGTTAGTATAGTGGACAGTATCTCCGCCTGTCACGCGGAAGACCGGGGTTCGATTCCCCGACTGGGAGGTGTTTTTTGTTTCCATTCTGCTTGAACGTGCCATAACTCGATGTGCATTATTGTTCGATCCATTGTGTTGGTCTTTCCTATGAGACACAGCTCCTGTTTTCCCTCTCCTGCACTTTTGTTTAAGTCTCTGCTGACTGCTTACAGCACACTTGCTTCAAGTAGTCCACCAATTAATTGCATGTCTGTGTGGAATGGACTGTCTTAAAGTAAGGATATCAAACCATTTTTAGCTAATTGCTTTGCGTAGCAGGTAGGGGGGCAAATCACTAAATTTTTTCAGGACAGAGTGTACTTCAGAACCAAGGTTGGGGACATCTTCTTTGTAGTTGTTAGGCATGAGGAAATGATAGCCAAGGGTTTCTCTTGTGCAACCTAGATCATTTTTTTCTGCCTCTGTTCTAGAGTGTTTTGTGTGTTCTCCTTTTACGACACACAGAATTAATGAAGAACTTGAAATACTTCTACCAATTGTTTGAATCATTTGTTAAGACACTGCTCAACAAGTAACCAAAGGCAACAGCTGACACACTGGTAGCAGGCCTCAGCTTGCAGGGTGGAAATCGCAGAGCTTTATTTAGCCAAAGCCATCGTTAGCTTGGCCTTGGCAGCAAGTGAGCGACAAGATAAACTGAAATGTAAATTTCTGACTCATCTTTTTGTTAAATTATAGATGGTGCCTAAGATCTTTAGGCCCAGCAGAAGGCTTTCCTCGTTAGTATAGTGGACAGTATCTCCGCCTGTCACGCGGAAGACCGGGGTTCGATTCCCCGACGGGGAGGTGTTTTTTGTTTCCATTCTGCTTGAACGTGCCATAACTCGATGTGCATTATTGTTCGATCCATTGTGTTGGTCTTTCCTATAAGACACAGCTCCTGTTTTCCCTCTCCTGCACTTTTGTTTAAGTCTCTGCTGACTGCTTACAGCACACTTGCTTCAAGTAGTCCACCAATTAATTGCATGTCTGTGTGGAATGGACTGTCTTAAAGTAGGGATATCAAACCATTTTTAGCTAATTGCTTTGCGTAGCAGGTAGGGGGGCAAATCACTAAATTTTTTCAGGACAGAGTGTACTTCAGAACCAAGGTTGGGGACATCTTCTTTGTAGTTGTTAGGCATGAGGAAATGATAGCCAAGGGTTTCTCTTGTGCAACCTAGATCATTTTTTTCTACCTCTGTTCTAGAGTGTTTTGTGTGTTCTCCTTTTACGACACACAGAATTCATGAAGAACTTGAAATACTTCTACCAATTGTTTGAATCATTTGTTAAGACACTGCTCAACAAGTAACCAAAGGCTACAGCTGACACACTGGTAGCAGGCCTCAGCTTGCAGGGTGGAAATCGCAGAGCTTTATTTAGCCAAAGCCATCGTTAGCTTGGCCTTGGCAGCAAGTGAGCGGCAAAAAAATCTGAAATGTAAATTTCTGACTCATCTTTTTGTTAAATTATAGATGGTGCCTAAGATCTTTAGGCCTAGCAGAAGGTTTTCCTCGTTAGTATAGTAGACAGTATCTCCGCCTGTCACGCGGAAGACCGGGGTTCGATTCCCCGACTGCGAGGTGTTTTTTGTTTCCATTCTGCTTGAACGTGCCATAACTCGATGTGCATTATTGTTCGATCCATTGTGTTGGTCTTTCCTATGAGACACAGCTCCTGTTTTCCCTCTCCTGCACTTTTGTTTAAGTCTCTGCTGACTGCTTACAGCACACTTGCTTCAAGTAGTCCACCAATTAATTGCATGTCTGTGTGGAATGGACTGTCTTAAAGTAAGGATATCAAACCATTTTTAGCTAATTGCTTTGCGTAGCAGGTAGGGGGGCAAATCACTAAATTTTTTCAGGACAGAGTGTACTTCAGAACCAAGGTTGGGGACATCTTCTTTGTAGTTGTTAGGCATGAGGAAATGATAGCCAAGGGTTTCTCTTGTGCAACCTAGATAATTTTTTTCTGCCTCTGTTCTAGAGTGTTTTGTGTGTTCTCCTTTTACGACACACAGAATTAATGAAGAACTTGAAATACTTCTACCAATTGTTTCAATCATTTGTTAAGACACTGCTCAACAAGTAACCAAAGGCTACAGCTGACACACTGGTAGCAGGCCTCAGCTTGCAGGGTGGAAATCGCAGAGCATTATTTAGCCAAAGCCATCGTTAGCTTGGCCTTGGCAGCAAGTGAGCGGCAAAATAATCTGAAATGTAAATTTCTGACTCATCTTTTTGTTAAATTATAGATGGTGCCTAAGATCTTTAGGCCTAGCAGAAGGCTTTCCTCGTTAGTATAGTGGACAGTATCTCCGCCTGTCACGCGGAAGACCGGGGTTCGATTCCCCGACTGGGAGGTGTTTTTTGTTTCCATTCTGCTTGAACGTGCCATAACTCGATGTGCATTATTGTTCGATCCATTGTGTTGGTCTTTCCTATAAGACACAGCTCCTGTTTTCCCTCTCCTGCACTTTTGTTTAAGTCTCTGCTGACTGCTTACAGCACACTTGCTTCAAGTAGTCCACCAATTAATTGCATGTCTGTGTGGAATGGACTGTCTTAAAGTAGGGATATCAAACCATTTTTAGCTAATTGCTTTGCGTAGCAGGTAGGGGGGCAAATCACTAAATTTTTTCAGGACAGAGTGTACTTCAGAACCAAGGTTGGGGACATCTTCTTTGTAGTTGTTAGGCATGAGGAAATGATAGCCAAGGGTTTCTCTTGTGCAACCTAGATCATTTTTTTCTACCTCTGTTCTAGAGTGTTTTGTGTGTTCTCCTTTTACGACACACAGAATTCATGAAGAACTTGAAATACTTCTACCAATTGTTTGAATCATTTGTTAAGACACTGCTCAACAAGTAACCAAAGGCTACAGCTGACACACTGGTAGCAGGCCTCAGCTTGCAGGGTGGAAATCGCAGAGCTTTATTTAGCCAAAGCCATCGTTAGCTTGGCCTTGGCAGCAAGTGAGCGGCAAAATAATCTGAAATGTAAATTTCTGACTCATCTTTTTGTTAAATTATAGATGGTGCCTAAGATCTTTAGGCCTAGCAGAAGGTTTTCCTCGTTAGTATAGTAGACAGTATCTCCGCCTGTCACGCGGAAGACCGGGGTTCGATTCCCCGACTGCGAGGTGTTTTTTGTTTCCATTCTGCTTGAACGTGCCATAACTCAATGTGCATTATTGTTCGATCCATTGTGTTGGTCTTTCCTATGAGACACAGCTCCTGTTTTCCCTCTCCTGCACTTTTGTTTAAGTCTCTGCTGACTGCTTACAGCACACTTGCTTCAAGTAGTCCACCAATTAATTGCATGTCTGTGTGGAATGGACTGTCTTAAAGTAAGGATATCAAACCATTTTTAGCTAATTGCTTTGCGTAGCAGGTAGGGGGGCAAATCACTAAATTTTTTCAGGACAGAGTGTACTTCAGAACCAAGGTTGGGGACATCTTCTTTGTAGTTGTTAGGCATGAGGAAATGATAGCCAAGGGTTTCTCTTGTGCAACCTAGATAATTTTTTTCTGCCTCTGTTCTAGAGTGTTTTGTGTGTTCTCCTTTTACGACACACAGAATTAATGAAGAACTTGAAATACTTCTACCAATTGTTTCAATCATTTGTTAAGACACTGCTCAACAAGTAACCAAAGGCTACAGCTGACACACTGGTAGCAGGCCTCAGCTTGCAGGGTGGAAATCGCAGAGCTTTATTTAGCCAAAGCCATCGTTAGCTTGGCCTTGGCAGCAAGTGAGCGACAAAATAAACTGA
Source organism: Silurus aristotelis (assembly GCF_946808225.1). NCBI lineage: Eukaryota > Metazoa > Chordata > Actinopteri > Siluriformes > Siluridae > Silurus > Silurus aristotelis. The sequence continues at coordinate 7,923,532 of NC_139579.1, forward strand.
AATGTAAATTTCTGACTCATCTTTTTGTTAAATTATAGATGGTGCCTAAGATCTTTAGGCCCAGCAGAAGGCTTTCCTCGTTAGTATAGTGGACAGTATCTCCGCCTGTCACGCGGAAGACCGGGGTTCGATTCCCCGACTGGGAGGTGTTTTTTGTTTCCATTCTGCTTGAACGTGCCATAACTCGATGTGCATTATTGTTCGATCCATTGTGTTGGTCTTTCCTATGAGACACAGCTCCTGTTTTCCCTCTCCTGCACTTTTGTTTAAGTCTCTGCTGACTGCTTACAGCACACTTGCTTTAAGTAGTCCACCAATTAATTGCATGTCTGTGTGGAATGGACTGTCTTAAAGTAGGGATATCAAACCATTTTTAGCTAATTGCTTTGCGTAGCAGGTAGGGGGGCAAATCACTAATTTTTTTCAGGACAGAGTGTACTTCAGAACCAAGGTTGGGGACATCTTCTTTGTAGTTGTTAGGCATGAGGAAATGATAGCCAAGGGTTTCTCTTGTGCAACCTAGATCATTTTTTTCTACCTCTGTTCTAGAGTGTTTTGTGTGTTCTCCTTTTACGACACACAGAATTCATGAAGAACTTGAAATACTTCTACCAATTGTTTGAATCATTTGTTAAGACACTGCTCAACAAGTAACCAAAGGCTACAGCTGACACACTGGTAGCAGGCCTCAGCTTGCAGGGTGGAAATCGCAGAGCTTTATTTAGCCAAAGCCATCGTTAGCTTGGCCTTGGCAGCAAGTGAGCGGCAAAATAATCTGAAATGTAAATTTCTGACTCATCTTTTTGTTAAATTATAGATGGTGCCTAAGATCTTTAGGCCTAGCAGAAGGTTTTCCTCGTTAGTATAGTAGACAGTATCTCCGCCTGTCACGCGGAAGACCGGGGTTCGATTCCCCGACTGCGAGGTGTTTTTTGTTTCCATTCTGCTTGAACGTGCCATAACTCAATGTGCATTATTGTTCGATCCATTGTGTTGGTCTTTCCTATGAGACACAGCTCCTGTTTTCCCTCTCCTGCACTTTTGTTTAAGTCTCTGCTGACTGCTTACAGCACACTTGCTTCAAGTAGTCCACCAATTAATTGCATGTCTGTGTGGAATGGACTGTCTTAAAGTAAGGATATCAAACCATTTTTAGCTAATTGCTTTGCGTAGCAGGTAGGGGGGCAAATCACTAAATTTTTTCAGGACAGAGTGTACTTCAGAACCAAGGTTGGGGACATCTTCTTTGTAGTTGTTAGGCATGAGGAAATGATAGCCAAGGGTTTCTCTTGTGCAACCTAGATAATTTTTTTCTGCCTCTGTTCTAGAGTGTTTTGTGTGTTCTCCTTTTACGACACACAGAATTAATGAAGAACTTGAAATACTTCTACCAATTGTTTGAATCATTTGTTAAGACACTGCTCAACAAGTAACCAAAGGCTACAGCTGACACACTGGTAGCAGGCCTCAGCTTGCAGGGTGGAAATCGCAGAGCTTTATTTAGCCAAAGCCATCGTTAGCTTGGCCTTGGCAGCAAGTGAGCGACAAAATAAACTGAAATGTAAATTTCTGACTCATCTTTTTGTTAAATTATAGATGGTGCCTAAGATCTTTAGGCCCAGCAGAAGGCTTTCCTCGTTAGTATAGTGGACAGTATCTCCGCCTGTCACGCGGAAGACCGGGGTTCGATTCCCCGACTGGGAGGTGTTTTTTGTTTCCATTCTGCTTGAACGTGCCATAACTCGATGTGCATTATTGTTCGATCCATTGTGTTGGTCTTTCCTATGAGACACAGCTCCTGTTTTCCCTCTCCTGCACTTTTGTTTAAGTCTCTGCTGACTGCTTACAGCACACTTGCTTTAAGTAGTCCACCAATTAATTGCATGTCTGTGTGGAATGGACTGTCTTAAAGTAGGGATATCAAACCATTTTTAGCTAATTGCTTTGCGTAGCAGGTAGGGGGGCAAATCACTAAATTTTTTCAGGACAGAGTGTACTTTAGAACCAAGGTTGGGGACATCTTCTTTGTAGTTGTTAGGCATGAGGAAATGATAGCCAAGGGTTTCTCTTGTGCAACCTAGATCATTTTTTTCTGCCTCTGTTCTAGAGTGTTTTGTGTGTTCTCCTTTTACGACACACAGAATTAATGAAGAACTTGAAATACTTCTACCAATTGTTTGAATCATTTGTTAAGACACTGCTCAACAAGTAACCAAAGGCAACAGCTGACACACTGGTAGCAGGCCTCAGCTTGCAGGGTGGAAATCGCAGAGCTTTATTTAGCCAAAGCCATCGTTAGCTTGGCCTTGGCAGCAAGTGAGCGACAAGATAAACTGAAATGTAAATTTCTGACTCATCTTTTTGTTAAATTATAGATGGTGCCTAAGATCTTTAGGCCCAGCAGAAGGCTTTCCTCGTTAGTATAGTGGACAGTATCTCCGCCTGTCACGCGGAAGACCGGGGTTCGATTCCCCGACGGGGAGGTGTTTTTTGTTTCCATTCTGCTTGAACGTGCCATAACTCGATGTGCATTATTGTTCGATCCATTGTGTTGGTCTTTCCTATAAGACACAGCTCCTGTTTTCCCTCTCCTGCACTTTTGTTTAAGTCTCTGCTGACTGCTTACAGCACACTTGCTTCAAGTAGTCCACCAATTAATTGCATGTCTGTGTGGAATGGACTGTCTTAAAGTAGGGATATCAAACCATTTTTAGCTAATTGCTTTGCGTAGCAGGTAGGGGGGCAAATCACTAAATTTTTTCAGGACAGAGTGTACTTCAGAACCAAGGTTGGGGACATCTTCTTTGTAGTTGTTAGGCATGAGGAAATGATAGCCAAGGGTTTCTCTTGTGCAACCTAGATCATTTTTTTCTGCCTCTGTTCTAGAGTGTTTTGTGTGTTCTCCTTTTACGACACACAGAATTAATGAAGAACTTGAAATACTTCTACCAATTGTTTCAATCATTTGTTAAGACACTGCTCAACAAGTAACCAAAGGCTACAGCTGACACACTGGTAGCAGGCCTCAGCTTGCAGGGTGGAAATCGCAGAGCATTATTTAGCCAAAGCCATCGTTAGCTTGGCCTTGGCAGCAAGTGAGCGGCAAAATAATCTGAAATGTAAATTTCTGACTCATCTTTTTGTTAAATTATAGATGGTGCCTAAGATCTTTAGGCCTAGCAGAAGGCTTTCCTCGTTAGTATAGTGGACAGTATCTCCGCCTGTCACGCGGAAGACCGGGGTTCGATTCCCCGACTGGGAGGTGTTTTTTGTTTCCATTCTGCTTGAACGTGCCATAACTCGATGTGCATTATTGTTCGATCCATTGTGTTGGTCTTTCCTATGAGACACAGCTCCTGTTTTCCCTCTCCTGCACTTTTGTTTAAGTCTCTGCTGACTGCTTACAGCACACTTGCTTCAAGTAGTCCACCAATTAATTGCATGTCTGTGTGGAATGGACTGTCTTAAAGTAAGGATATCAAACCATTTTTAGCTAATTGCTTTGCGTAGCAGGTAGGGGGGCAAATCACTAAATTTTTTCAGGACAGAGTGTACTTCAGAACCAAGGTTGGGGACATCTTCTTTGTAGTTGTTAGGCATGAGGAAATGATAGCCAAGGGTTTCTCTTGTGCAACCTAGATCATTTTTTTCTGCCTCTGTTCTAGAGTGTTTTGTGTGTTCTCCTTTTACGACACACAGAATTAATGAAGAACTTGAAATACTTCTACCAATTGTTTGAATCATTTGTTAAGACACTGCTCAACAAGTAACCAAAGGCTACAGCTGACACACTGGTAGCAGGCCTCAGCTTGCAGGGTGGAAATCGCAGAGCTTTATTTAGCCAAAGCCATCGTTAGCTTGGCCTTGGCAGCAAGTGAGCGACAAAATAAACTGAAATGTAAATTTCTGACTCATCTTTTTGTTAAATTATAGATGGTGCCTAAGATCTTTAGGCCCAGCAGAAGGCTTTCCTCGTTAGTATAGTGGACAGTATCTCCGCCTGTCACGCGGAAGACCGGGGTTCGATTCCCCGACTGGGAGGTGTTTTTTGTTTCCATTCTGCTTGAACGTGCCATAACTCGATGTGCATTATTGTTCGATCCATTGTGTTGGTCTTTCCTATGAGACACAGCTCCTGTTTTCCCTCTCCTGCACTTTTGTTTAAGTCTCTGCTGACTGCTTACAGCACACTTGCTTTAAGTAGTCCACCAATTAATTGCATGTCTGTGTGGAATGGACTGTCTTAAAGTAGGGATATCAAACCATTTTTAGCTAATTGCTTTGCGTAGCAGGTAGGGGGGCAAATCACTAAATTTTTTCAGGACAGAGTGTACTTTAGAACCAAGGTTGGGGACATCTTCTTTGTAGTTGTTAGGCATGAGGAAATGATAGCCAAGGGTTTCTCTTGTGCAACCTAGATCATTTTTTTCTGCCTCTGTTCTAGAGTGTTTTGTGTGTTCTCCTTTTACGACACACAGAATTAATGAAGAACTTGAAATACTTCTACCAATTGTTTGAATCATTTGTTAAGACACTGCTCAACAAGTAACCAAAGGCAACAGCTGACACACTGGTAGCAGGCCTCAGCTTGCAGGGTGGAAATCGCAGAGCTTTATTTAGCCAAAGCCATCGTTAGCTTGGCCTTGGCAGCAAGTGAGCGACAAGATAAACTGAAATGTAAATTTCTGACTCATCTTTTTGTTAAATTATAGATGGTGCCTAAGATCTTTAGGCCCAGCAGAAGGCTTTCCTCGTTAGTATAGTGGACAGTATCTCCGCCTGTCACGCGGAAGACCGGGGTTCGATTCCCCGACGGGGAGGTGTTTTTTGTTTCCATTCTGCTTGAACGTGCCATAACTCGATGTGCATTATTGTTCGATCCATTGTGTTGGTCTTTCCTATAAGACACAGCTCCTGTTTTCCCTCTCCTGCACTTTTGTTTAAGTCTCTGCTGACTGCTTACAGCACACTTGCTTCAAGTAGTCCACCAATTAATTGCATGTCTGTGTGGAATGGACTGTCTTAAAGTAGGGATATCAAACCATTTTTAGCTAATTGCTTTGCGTAGCAGGTAGGGGGGCAAATCACTAAATTTTTTCAGGACAGAGTGTACTTCAGAACCAAGGTTGGGGACATCTTCTTTGTAGTTGTTAGGCATGAGGAAATGATAGCCAAGGGTTTCTCTTGTGCAACCTAGATCATTTTTTTCTACCTCTGTTCTAGAGTGTTTTGTGTGTTCTCCTTTTACGACACACAGAATTCATGAAGAACTTGAAATACTTCTACCAATTGTTTGAATCATTTGTTAAGACACTGCTCAACAAGTAACCAAAGGCTACAGCTGACACACTGGTAGCAGGCCTCAGCTTGCAGGGTGGAAATCGCAGAGCTTTATTTAGCCAAAGCCATCGTTAGCTTGGCCTTGGCAGCAAGTGAGCGGCAAAATAATCTGAAATGTAAATTTCTGACTCATCTTTTTGTTAAATTATAGATGGTGCCTAAGATCTTTAGGCCTAGCAGAAGGTTTTCCTCGTTAGTATAGTAGACAGTATCTCCGCCTGTCACGCGGAAGACCGGGGTTCGATTCCCCGACTGCGAGGTGTTTTTTGTTTCCATTCTGCTTGAACGTGCCATAACTCAATGTGCATTATTGTTCGATCCATTGTGTTGGTCTTTCCTATGAGACACAGCTCCTGTTTTCCCTCTCCTGCACTTTTGTTTAAGTCTCTGCTGACTGCTTACAGCACACTTGCTTCAAGTAGTCCACCAATTAATTGCATGTCTGTGTGGAATGGACTGTCTTAAAGTAAGGATATCAAACCATTTTTAGCTAATTGCTTTGCGTAGCAGGTAGGGGGGCAAATCACTAAATTTTTTCAGGACAGAGTGTACTTCAGAACCAAGGTTGGGGACATCTTCTTTGTAGTTGTTAGGCATGAGGAAATGATAGCCAAGGGTTTCTCTTGTGCAACCTAGATAATTTTTTTCTGCCTCTGTTCTAGAGTGTTTTGTGTGTTCTCCTTTTACGACACACAGAATTAATGAAGAACTTGAAATACTTCTACCAATTGTTTCAATCATTTGTTAAGACACTGCTCAACAAGTAACCAAAGGCTACAGCTGACACACTGGTAGCAGGCCTCAGCTTGCAGGGTGGAAATCGCAGAGCTTTATTTAGCCAAAGCCATCGTTAGCTTGGCCTTGGCAGCAAGTGAGCGACAAAATAAACTGAAATGTAAATTTCTGACTCATCTTTTTGTTAAATTATAGATGGTGCCTAAGATCTTTAGGCCCAGCAGAAGGCTTTCCTCGTTAGTATAGTGGACAGTATCTCCGCCTGTCACGCGGAAGACCGGGGTTCGATTCCCCGACTGGGAGGTGTTTTTTGTTTCCATTCTGCTTGAACGTGCCATAACTCGATGTGCATTATTGTTCGATCCATTGTGTTGGTCTTTCCTATGAGACACAGCTCCTGTTTTCCCTCTCCTGCACTTTTGTTTAAGTCTCTGCTGACTGCTTACAGCACACTTGCTTTAAGTAGTCCACCAATTAATTGCATGTCTGTGTGGAATGGACTGTCTTAAAGTAGGGATATCAAACCATTTTTAGCTAATTGCTTTGCGTAGCAGGTAGGGGGGCAAATCACTAATTTTTTTCAGGACAGAGTGTACTTCAGAACCAAGGTTGGGGACATCTTCTTTGTAGTTGTTAGGCATGAGGAAATGATAGCCAAGGGTTTCTCTTGTGCAACCTAGATCATTTTTTTCTACCTCTGTTCTAGAGTGTTTTGTGTGTTCTCCTTTTACGACACACAGAATTCATGAAGAACTTGAAATACTTCTACCAATTGTTTGAATCATTTGTTAAGACACTGCTCAACAAGTAACCAAAGGCTACAGCTGACACACTGGTAGCAGGCCTCAGCTTGCAGGGTGGAAATCGCAGAGCTTTATTTAGCCAAAGCCATCGTTAGCTTGGCCTTGGCAGCAAGTGAGCGGCAAAATAATCTGAAATGTAAATTTCTGACTCATCTTTTTGTTAAATTATAGATGGTGCCTAAGATCTTTAGGCCTAGCAGAAGGTTTTCCTCGTTAGTATAGTAGACAGTATCTCCGCCTGTCACGCGGAAGACCGGGGTTCGATTCCCCGACTGCGAGGTGTTTTTTGTTTCCATTCTGCTTGAACGTGCCATAACTCAATGTGCATTATTGTTCGATCCATTGTGTTGGTCTTTCCTATGAGACACAGCTCCTGTTTTCCCTCTCCTGCACTTTTGTTTAAGTCTCTGCTGACTGCTTACAGCACACTTGCTTCAAGTAGTCCACCAATTAATTGCATGTCTGTGTGGAATGGACTGTCTTAAAGTAAGGATATCAAACCATTTTTAGCTAATTGCTTTGCGTAGCAGGTAGGGGGGCAAATCACTAAATTTTTTCAGGACAGAGTGTACTTCAGAACCAAGGTTGGGGACATCTTCTTTGTAGTTGTTAGGCATGAGGAAATGATAGCCAAGGGTTTCTCTTGTGCAACCTAGATAATTTTTTTCTGCCTCTGTTCTAGAGTGTTTTGTGTGTTCTCCTTTTACGACACACAGAATTAATGAAGAACTTGAAATACTTCTACCAATTGTTTGAATCATTTGTTAAGACACTGCTCAACAAGTAACCAAAGGCTACAGCTGACACACTGGTAGCAGGCCTCAGCTTGCAGGGTGGAAATCGCAGAGCTTTATTTAGCCAAAGCCATCGTTAGCTTGGCCTTGGCAGCAAGTGAGCGACAAAATAAACTGAAATGTAAATTTCTGACTCATCTTTTTGTTAAATTATAGATGGTGCCTAAGATCTTTAGGCCCAGCAGAAGGCTTTCCTCGTTAGTATAGTGGACAGTATCTCCGCCTGTCACGCGGAAGACCGGGGTTCGATTCCCCGACTGGGAGGTGTTTTTTGTTTCCATTCTGCTTGAACGTGCCATAACTCGATGTGCATTATTGTTCGATCCATTGTGTTGGTCTTTCCTATGAGACACAGCTCCTGTTTTCCCTCTCCTGCACTTTTGTTTAAGTCTCTGCTGACTGCTTACAGCACACTTGCTTTAAGTAGTCCACCAATTAATTGCATGTCTGTGTGGAATGGACTGTCTTAAAGTAGGGATATCAAACCATTTTTAGCTAATTGCTTTGCGTAGCAGGTAGGGGGGCAAATCACTAAATTTTTTCAGGACAGAGTGTACTTTAGAACCAAGGTTGGGGACATCTTCTTTGTAGTTGTTAGGCATGAGGAAATGATAGCCAAGGGTTTCTCTTGTGCAACCTAGATCATTTTTTTCTGCCTCTGTTCTAGAGTGTTTTGTGTGTTCTCCTTTTACGACACACAGAATTAATGAAGAACTTGAAATACTTCTACCAATTGTTTGAATCATTTGTTAAGACACTGCTCAACAAGTAACCAAAGGCAACAGCTGACACACTGGTAGCAGGCCTCAGCTTGCAGGGTGGAAATCGCAGAGCTTTATTTAGCCAAAGCCATCGTTAGCTTGGCCTTGGCAGCAAGTGAGCGACAAGATAAACTGAAATGTAAATTTCTGACTCATCTTTTTGTTAAATTATAGATGGTGCCTAAGATCTTTAGGCCCAGCAGAAGGCTTTCCTCGTTAGTATAGTGGACAGTATCTCCGCCTGTCACGCGGAAGACCGGGGTTCGATTCCCCGACGGGGAGGTGTTTTTTGTTTCCATTCTGCTTGAACGTGCCATAACTCGATGTGCATTATTGTTCGATCCATTGTGTTGGTCTTTCCTATAAGACACAGCTCCTGTTTTCCCTCTCCTGCACTTTTGTTTAAGTCTCTGCTGACTGCTTACAGCACACTTGCTTCAAGTAGTCCACCAATTAATTGCATGTCTGTGTGGAATGGACTGTCTTAAAGTAGGGATATCAAACCATTTTTAGCTAATTGCTTTGCGTAGCAGGTAGGGGGGCAAATCACTAAATTTTTTCAGGACAGAGTGTACTTCAGAACCAAGGTTGGGGACATCTTCTTTGTAGTTGTTAGGCATGAGGAAATGATAGCCAAGGGTTTCTCTTGTGCAACCTAGATCATTTTTTTCTGCCTCTGTTCTAGAGTGTTTTGTGTGTTCTCCTTTTACGACACACAGAATTAATGAAGAACTTGAAATACTTCTACCAATTGTTTCAATCATTTGTTAAGACACTGCTCAACAAGTAACCAAAGGCTACAGCTGACACACTGGTAGCAGGCCTCAGCTTGCAGGGTGGAAATCGCAGAGCATTATTTAGCCAAAGCCATCGTTAGCTTGGCCTTGGCAGCAAGTGAGCGGCAAAATAATCTGAAATGTAAATTTCTGACTCATCTTTTTGTTAAATTATAGATGGTGCCTAAGATCTTTAGGCCTAGCAGAAGGCTTTCCTCGTTAGTATAGTGGACAGTATCTCCGCCTGTCACGCGGAAGACCGGGGTTCGATTCCCCGACTGGGAGGTGTTTTTTGTTTCCATTCTGCTTGAACGTGCCATAACTCGATGTGCATTATTGTTCGATCCATTGTGTTGGTCTTTCCTATGAGACACAGCTCCTGTTTTCCCTCTCCTGCACTTTTGTTTAAGTCTCTGCTGACTGCTTACAGCACACTTGCTTCAAGTAGTCCACCAATTAATTGCATGTCTGTGTGGAATGGACTGTCTTAAAGTAAGGATATCAAACCATTTTTAGCTAATTGCTTTGCGTAGCAGGTAGGGGGGCAAATCACTAAATTTTTTCAGGACAGAGTGTACTTCAGAACCAAGGTTGGGGACATCTTCTTTGTAGTTGTTAGGCATGAGGAAATGATAGCCAAGGGTTTCTCTTGTGCAACCTAGATCATTTTTTTCTGCCTCTGTTCTAGAGTGTTTTGTGTGTTCTCCTTTTACGACACACAGAATTAATGAAGAACTTGAAATACTTCTACCAATTGTTTGAATCATTTGTTAAGACACTGCTCAACAAGTAACCAAAGGCTACAGCTGACACACTGGTAGCAGGCCTCAGCTTGCAGGGTGGAAATCGCAGAGCTTTATTTAGCCAAAGCCATCGTTAGCTTGGCCTTGGCAGCAAGTGAGCGACAAGATAAACTGAAATGTAAATTTCTGACTCATCTTTTTGTTAAATTATAGATGGTGCCTAAGATCTTTAGGCCCAGCAGAAGGCTTTCCTCGTTAGTATAGTGGACAGTATCTCCGCCTGTCACGCGGAAGACCGGGGTTCGATTCCCCGACTGGGAGGTGTTTTTTGTTTCCATTCTGCTTGAACGTGCCATAACTCGATGTGCATTATTGTTCGATCCATTGTGTTGGTCTTTCCTATGAGACACAGCTCCTGTTTTCCCTCTCCTGCACTTTTGTTTAAGTCTCTGCTGACTGCTTACAGCACACTTGCTTTAAGTAGTCCACCAATTAATTGCATGTCTGTGTGGAATGGACTGTCTTAAAGTAGGGATATCAAACCATTTTTAGCTAATTGCTTTGCGTAGCAGGTAGGGGGGCAAATCACTAAATTTTTTCAGGACAGAGTGTACTTTAGAACCAAGGTTGGGGACATCTTCTTTGTAGTTGTTAGGCATGAGGAAATGATAGCCAAGGGTTTCTCTTGTGCAACCTAGATCATTTTTTTCTGCCTCTGTTCTAGAGTGTTTTGTGTGTTCTCCTTTTACGACACACAGAATTAATGAAGAACTTGAAATACTTCTACCAATTGTTTGAATCATTTGTTAAGACACTGCTCAACAAGTAACCAAAGGCAACAGCTGACACACTGGTAGCAGGCCTCAGCTTGCAGGGTGGAAATCGCAGAGCTTTATTTAGCCAAAGCCATCGTTAGCTTGGCCTTGGCAGCAAGTGAGCGACAAGATAAACTGAAATGTAAATTTCTGACTCATCTTTTTGTTAAATTATAGATGGTGCCTAAGATCTTTAGGCCCAGCAGAAGGCTTTCCTCGTTAGTATAGTGGACAGTATCTCCGCCTGTCACGCGGAAGACCGGGGTTCGATTCCCCGACGGGGAGGTGTTTTTTGTTTCCATTCTGCTTGAACGTGCCATAACTCGATGTGCATTATTGTTCGATCCATTGTGTTGGTCTTTCCTATAAGACACAGCTCCTGTTTTCCCTCTCCTGCACTTTTGTTTAAGTCTCTGCTGACTGCTTACAGCACACTTGCTTCAAGTAGTCCACCAATTAATTGCATGTCTGTGTGGAATGGACTGTCTTAAAGTAGGGATATCAAACCATTTTTAGCTAATTGCTTTGCGTAGCAGGTAGGGGGGCAAATCACTAAATTTTTTCAGGACAGAGTGTACTTCAGAACCAAGGTTGGGGACATCTTCTTTGTAGTTGTTAGGCATGAGGAAATGATAGCCAAGGGTTTCTCTTGTGCAACCTAGATCATTTTTTTCTACCTCTGTTCTAGAGTGTTTTGTGTGTTCTCCTTTTACGACACACAGAATTCATGAAGAACTTGAAATACTTCTACCAATTGTTTGAATCATTTGTTAAGACACTGCTCAACAAGTAACCAAAGGCTACAGCTGACACACTGGTAGCAGGCCTCAGCTTGCAGGGTGGAAATCGCAGAGCTTTATTTAGCCAAAGCCATCGTTAGCTTGGCCTTGGCAGCAAGTGAGCGGCAAAATAATCTGAAATGTAAATTTCTGACTCATCTTTTTGTTAAATTATAGATGGTGCCTAAGATCTTTAGGCCTAGCAGAAGGTTTTCCTCGTTAGTATAGTAGACAGTATCTCCGCCTGTCACGCGGAAGACCGGGGTTCGATTCCCCGACTGCGAGGTGTTTTTTGTTTCCATTCTGCTTGAACGTGCCATAACTCAATGTGCATTATTGTTCGATCCATTGTGTTGGTCTTTCCTATGAGACACAGCTCCTGTTTTCCCTCTCCTGCACTTTTGTTTAAGTCTCTGCTGACTGCTTACAGCACACTTGCTTCAAGTAGTCCACCAATTAATTGCATGTCTGTGTGGAATGGACTGTCTTAAAGTAAGGATATCAAACCATTTTTAGCTAATTGCTTTGCGTAGCAGGTAGGGGGGCAAATCACTAAATTTTTTCAGGACAGAGTGTACTTCAGAACCAAGGTTGGGGACATCTTCTTTGTAGTTGTTAGGCATGAGGAAATGATAGCCAAGGGTTTCTCTTGTGCAACCTAGATAATTTTTTTCTGCCTCTGTTCTAGAGTGTTTTGTGTGTTCTCCTTTTACGACACACAGAATTAATGAAGAACTTGAAATACTTCTACCAATTGTTTCAATCATTTGTTAAGACACTGCTCAACAAGTAACCAAAGGCTACAGCTGACACACTGGTAGCAGGCCTCAGCTTGCAGGGTGGAAATCGCAGAGCTTTATTTAGCCAAAGCCATCGTTAGCTTGGCCTTGGCAGCAAGTGAGCGACAAAATAAACTGAAATGTAAATTTCTGACTCATCTTTTTGTTAAATTATAGATGGTGCCTAAGATCTTTAGGCCCAGCAGAAGGCTTTCCTCGTTAGTATAGTGGACAGTATCTCCGCCTGTCACGCGGAAGACCGGGGTTCGATTCCCCGACTGGGAGGTGTTTTTTGTTTCCATTCTGCTTGAACGTGCCATAACTCGATGTGCATTATTGTTCGATCCATTGTGTTGGTCTTTCCTATGAGACACAGCTCCTGTTTTCCCTCTCCTGCACTTTTGTTTAAGTCTCTGCTGACTGCTTACAGCACACTTGCTTTAAGTAGTCCACCAATTAATTGCATGTCTGTGTGGAATGGACTGTCTTAAAGTAGGGATATCAAACCATTTTTAGCTAATTGCTTTGCGTAGCAGGTAGGGGGGCAAATCACTAATTTTTTTCAGGACAGAGTGTACTTCAGAACCAAGGTTGGGGACATCTTCTTTGTAGTTGTTAGGCATGAGGAAATGATAGCCAAGGGTTTCTCTTGTGCAACCTAGATCATTTTTTTCTACCTCTGTTCTAGAGTGTTTTGTGTGTTCTCCTTTTACGACACACAGAATTCATGAAGAACTTGAAATACTTCTACCAATTGTTTGAATCATTTGTTAAGACACTGCTCAACAAGTAACCAAAGGCTACAGCTGACACACTGGTAGCAGGCCTCAGCTTGCAGGGTGGAAATCGCAGAGCTTTATTTAGCCAAAGCCATCGTTAGCTTGGCCTTGGCAGCAAGTGAGCGGCAAAATAATCTGAAATGTAAATTTCTGACTCATCTTTTTGTTAAATTATAGATGGTGCCTAAGATCTTTAGGCCTAGCAGAAGGTTTTCCTCGTTAGTATAGTAGACAGTATCTCCGCCTGTCACGCGGAAGACCGGGGTTCGATTCCCCGACTGCGAGGTGTTTTTTGTTTCCATTCTGCTTGAACGTGCCATAACTCAATGTGCATTATTGTTCGATCCATTGTGTTGGTCTTTCCTATGAGACACAGCTCCTGTTTTCCCTCTCCTGCACTTTTGTTTAAGTCTCTGCTGACTGCTTACAGCACACTTGCTTCAAGTAGTCCACCAATTAATTGCATGTCTGTGTGGAATGGACTGTCTTAAAGTAAGGATATCAAACCATTTTTAGCTAATTGCTTTGCGTAGCAGGTAGGGGGGCAAATCACTAAATTTTTTCAGGACAGAGTGTACTTCAGAACCAAGGTTGGGGACATCTTCTTTGTAGTTGTTAGGCATGAGGAAATGATAGCCAAGGGTTTCTCTTGTGCAACCTAGATAATTTTTTTCTGCCTCTGTTCTAGAGTGTTTTGTGTGTTCTCCTTTTACGACACACAGAATTAATGAAGAACTTGAAATACTTCTACCAATTGTTTGAATCATTTGTTAAGACACTGCTCAACAAGTAACCAAAGGCTACAGCTGACACACTGGTAGCAGGCCTCAGCTTGCAGGGTGGAAATCGCAGAGCTTTATTTAGCCAAAGCCATCGTTAGCTTGGCCTTGGCAGCAAGTGAGCGACAAAATAAACTGAAATGTAAATTTCTGACTCATCTTTTTGTTAAATTATAGATGGTGCCTAAGATCTTTAGGCCCAGCAGAAGGCTTTCCTCGTTAGTATAGTGGACAGTATCTCCGCCTGTCACGCGGAAGACCGGGGTTCGATTCCCCGACTGGGAGGTGTTTTTTGTTTCCATTCTGCTTGAACGTGCCATAACTCGATGTGCATTATTGTTCGATCCATTGTGTTGGTCTTTCCTATGAGACACAGCTCCTGTTTTCCCTCTCCTGCACTTTTGTTTAAGTCTCTGCTGACTGCTTACAGCACACTTGCTTTAAGTAGTCCACCAATTAATTGCATGTCTGTGTGGAATGGACTGTCTTAAAGTAGGGATATCAAACCATTTTTAGCTAATTGCTTTGCGTAGCAGGTAGGGGGGCAAATCACTAAATTTTTTCAGGACAGAGTGTACTTTAGAACCAAGGTTGGGGACATCTTCTTTGTAGTTGTTAGGCATGAGGAAATGATAGCCAAGGGTTTCTCTTGTGCAACCTAGATCATTTTTTTCTGCCTCTGTTCTAGAGTGTTTTGTGTGTTCTCCTTTTACGACACACAGAATTAATGAAGAACTTGAAATACTTCTACCAATTGTTTGAATCATTTGTTAAGACACTGCTCAACAAGTAACCAAAGGCAACAGCTGACACACTGGTAGCAGGCCTCAGCTTGCAGGGTGGAAATCGCAGAGCTTTATTTAGCCAAAGCCATCGTTAGCTTGGCCTTGGCAGCAAGTGAGCGACAAGATAAACTGAAATGTAAATTTCTGACTCATCTTTTTGTTAAATTATAGATGGTGCCTAAGATCTTTAGGCCCAGCAGAAGGCTTTCCTCGTTAGTATAGTGGACAGTATCTCCGCCTGTCACGCGGAAGACCGGGGTTCGATTCCCCGACGGGGAGGTGTTTTTTGTTTCCATTCTGCTTGAACGTGCCATAACTCGATGTGCATTATTGTTCGATCCATTGTGTTGGTCTTTCCTATAAGACACAGCTCCTGTTTTCCCTCTCCTGCACTTTTGTTTAAGTCTCTGCTGACTGCTTACAGCACACTTGCTTCAAGTAGTCCACCAATTAATTGCATGTCTGTGTGGAATGGACTGTCTTAAAGTAGGGATATCAAACCATTTTTAGCTAATTGCTTTGCGTAGCAGGTAGGGGGGCAAATCACTAAATTTTTTCAGGACAGAGTGTACTTCAGAACCAAGGTTGGGGACATCTTCTTTGTAGTTGTTAGGCATGAGGAAATGATAGCCAAGGGTTTCTCTTGTGCAACCTAGATCATTTTTTTCTACCTCTGTTCTAGAGTGTTTTGTGTGTTCTCCTTTTACGACACACAGAATTCATGAAGAACTTGAAATACTTCTACCAATTGTTTGAATCATTTGTTAAGACACTGCTCAACAAGTAACCAAAGGCTACAGCTGACACACTGGTAGCAGGCCTCAGCTTGCAGGGTGGAAATCGCAGAGCTTTATTTAGCCAAAGCCATCGTTAGCTTGGCCTTGGCAGCAAGTGAGCGGCAAAATAATCTGAAATGTAAATTTCTGACTCATCTTTTTGTTAAATTATAGATGGTGCCTAAGATCTTTAGGCCTAGCAGAAGGTTTTCCTCGTTAGTATAGTAGACAGTATCTCCGCCTGTCACGCGGAAGACCGGGGTTCGATTCCCGACTGCGAGGTGTTTTTTGTTTCCATTCTGCTTGAACGTGCCATAACTCAATGTGCATTATTGTTCGATCCATTGTGTTGGTCTTTCCTATGAGACACAGCTCCTGTTTTCCCTCTCCTGCACTTTTGTTTAAGTCTCTGCTGACTGCTTACAGCACACTTGCTTCAAGTAGTCCACCAATTAATTGCATGTCTGTGTGGAATGGACTGTCTTAAAGTAAGGATATCAAACCATTTTTAGCTAATTGCTTTGCGTAGCAGGTAGGGGGGCAAATCACTAAATTTTTTCAGGACAGAGTGTACTTCAGAACCAAGGTTGGGGACATCTTCTTTGTAGTTGTTAGGCATGAGGAAATGATAGCCAAGGGTTTCTCTTGTGCAACCTAGATAATTTTTTTCTGCCTCTGTTCTAGAGTGTTTTGTGTGTTCTCCTTTTACGACACACAGAATTAATGAAGAACTTGAAATACTTCTACCAATTGTTTCAATCATTTGTTAAGACACTGCTCAACAAGTAACCAAAGGCTACAGCTGACACACTGGTAGCAGGCCTCAGCTTGCAGGGTGGAAATCGCAGAGCTTTATTTAGCCAAAGCCATCGTTAGCTTGGCCTTGGCAGCAAGTGAGCGACAAAATAAACTGAAATGTAAATTTCTGACTCATCTTTTTGTTAAATTATAGATGGTGCCTAAGATCTTTAGGCCCAGCAGAAGGCTTTCCTCGTTAGTATAGTGGACAGTATCTCCGCCTGTCACGCGGAAGACCGGGGTTCGATTCCCCGACTGGGAGGTGTTTTTTGTTTCCATTCTGCTTGAACGTGCCATAACTCGATGTGCATTATTGTTCGATCCATTGTGTTGGTCTTTCCTATGAGACACAGCTCCTGTTTTCCCTCTCCTGCACTTTTGTTTAAGTCTCTGCTGACTGCTTACAGCACACTTGCTTTAAGTAGTCCACCAATTAATTGCATGTCTGTGTGGAATGGACTGTCTTAAAGTAGGGATATCAAACCATTTTTAGCTAATTGCTTTGCGTAGCAGGTAGGGGGGCAAATCACTAATTTTTTTCAGGACAGAGTGTACTTCAGAACCAAGGTTGGGGACATCTTCTTTGTAGTTGTTAGGCATGAGGAAATGATAGCCAAGGGTTTCTCTTGTGCAACCTAGATCATTTTTTTCTACCTCTGTTCTAGAGTGTTTTGTGTGTTCTCCTTTTACGACACACAGAATTCATGAAGAACTTGAAATACTTCTACCAATTGTTTGAATCATTTGTTAAGACACTGCTCAACAAGTAACCAAAGGCTACAGCTGACACACTGGTAGCAGGCCTCAGCTTGCAGGGTGGAAATCGCAGAGCTTTATTTAGCCAAAGCCATCGTTAGCTTGGCCTTGGCAGCAAGTGAGCGGCAAAATAATCTGAAATGTAAATTTCTGACTCATCTTTTTGTTAAATTATAGATGGTGCCTAAGATCTTTAGGCCTAGCAGAAGGTTTTCCTCGTTAGTATAGTAGACAGTATCTCCGCCTGTCACGCGGAAGACCGGGGTTCGATTCCCCGACTGCGAGGTGTTTTTTGTTTCCATTCTGCTTGAACGTGCCATAACTCAATGTGCATTATTGTTCGATCCATTGTGTTGGTCTTTCCTATGAGACACAGCTCCTGTTTTCCCTCTCCTGCACTTTTGTTTAAGTCTCTGCTGACTGCTTACAGCACACTTGCTTCAAGTAGTCCACCAATTAATTGCATGTCTGTGTGGAATGGACTGTCTTAAAGTAAGGATATCAAACCATTTTTAGCTAATTGCTTTGCGTAGCAGGTAGGGGGGCAAATCACTAAATTTTTTCAGGACAGAGTGTACTTCAGAACCAAGGTTGGGGACATCTTCTTTGTAGTTGTTAGGCATGAGGAAATGATAGCCAAGGGTTTCTCTTGTGCAACCTAGATAATTTTTTTCTGCCTCTGTTCTAGAGTGTTTTGTGTGTTCTCCTTTTACGACACACAGAATTAATGAAGAACTTGAAATACTTCTACCAATTGTTTGAATCATTTGTTAAGACACTGCTCAACAAGTAACCAAAGGCTACAGCTGACACACTGGTAGCAGGCCTCAGCTTGCAGGGTAGGAAATCGCAGAGCTTTATTTAGCCAAAGCCATCGTTAGCTTGGCCTTGGCAGCAAGTGAGCGACAAAATAAACTGAAATGTAAATTTCTGACTCATCTTTTTGTTAAATTATAGATGGTGCCTAAGATCTTTAGGCCCAGCAGAAGGCTTTCCTCGTTAGTATAGTGGACAGTATCTCCGCCTGTCACGCGGAAGACCGGGGTTCGATTCCCCGACTGGGAGGTGTTTTTTGTTTCCATTCTGCTTGAACGTGCCATAACTCGATGTGCATTATTGTTCGATCCATTGTGTTGGTCTTTCCTATGAGACACAGCTCCTGTTTTCCCTCTCCTGCACTTTTGTTTAAGTCTCTGCTGACTGCTTACAGCACACTTGCTTTAAGTAGTCCACCAATTAATTGCATGTCTGTGTGGAATGGACTGTCTTAAAGTAGGGATATCAAACCATTTTTAGCTAATTGCTTTGCGTAGCAGGTAGGGGGGCAAATCACTAAATTTTTTCAGGACAGAGTGTACTTTAGAACCAAGGTTGGGGACATCTTCTTTGTAGTTGTTAGGCATGAGGAAA